>NC_041407.2:34005028-34282528 GCF_900747795.2 Erpetoichthys calabaricus
GATTCTTCTGCATAGGATGTAATCTTCCTCCACTCTTGTACGTCACCCTATGTTCCTCCCTCTTCTTAAAATACGTATTCACCACGACCATGTCCATCCTTTTGGCAAAATCCACTATCCTCTGACCTTCTTCATTTCTCTCCTTGACACCATACCTACCCGTCTCCTCTGTTCCCTTCACCAACATGTCCATTGAAATCCGCTCTAATCACCACTTTCCGTCCTTTGGGTACACTGTTCATCACTTCATCCAACTCACTCCAAAAATCTTCTTTCTCATCCGTTGCACACCCAACTTGGGGTGCATATGCACTAACAACATTCATCATCACACCTCCAATTTCCAGCTTCATAATCATTACTTTGTCTGACAATCTTTTCACCTCCAAAACACTCTTGACATACTGTTCCTTCAGAATAACCCCTACTCTATTTCTCCTCCCATCCACACCATGATAGAACAATTTGAATCCACCTCTGATCCACCTGGCCTTACTCCCCTTCCATTTAGTTCTTGCACGCACAATATATCAACCTTCCTTCTCTCCATCATATCAGCTAACTCTCTTCCCCTTACCAGACATACTGCCAACATTCACAGTTCCTACCCTCAGATCCACTCTCTTTACCTTCCTCCTCTCCTCCTGCTTCCAGACACGTCTCCCCCCCTCTTCTTCTCCTTCTTCTTCTTCGGCCAACATAGCCCAATTTCCGCCAGCACCCTGTTGACTAACAGTACTGGTGGCGGTCGTTGTTAACCCGGGGCTTGACCGATCTGGTATGGAAATTTGTATTGTTGTCCGCATATTGATTTGGCAGAATTTTACACCGGATGCCCTTCCTTACGTAACCCTCCCCATTTATCTGTGCTTGGGACCAGCACAAAGAAACACACTGGTTTGTGCATCCCCTGTGGCTGGGTTGTTGAACTTCTTCAATACGTATCATAAATGTTTGCTTAACTTCTTCCCTGAGAGCACCAAGTACTCTGATTTTATTCTCAAGTTCGCTCATATTTTCTTGTATTTTTTATCAATTCTTGCTGTTTTTTTTTTTTTTAAGGTTTATATCAGATTTATTGTTGAAACATACCTCCTTCTTTTATATCCTGAAGAAGCTTGTCTATTCTGTTGTGTTTTTGTGATATAACCTTCTTTATATCCTCCTTTATATTCTCCTTTGCATCATTTATTTTTACCCAGAGTGTGGAAATTAATACATTCAGTTCAGAGAGCTTGTTTCCATCTTCTCTGTGCTGCAAAGGCAGAGTTACATATCTTGTTGGAGTTGATGCTGTTAACTTATAAGGGGGTATTGTAGTAGTTGACAGGCTATGCTTGGTTCCGATACCCCGCCTGAGATTGGCAAGTTCTCATCACCCGCCTCATTCTTAAGTTTTGCTCGCACATTCACTGTCCGCTGGAGCAGATGCTGCAGCGTGAGGTCCTGGCTGATTATTCCTTCTCTTGTCTCTTCCAACTTAGTCTGTGGCAGGTCGTAACATGAACGTAAGACTGGCTTAGAATTTGATTAACTTTAGCTACCTTTTCATTCTCTTTCTGACCCGTTGGTCTCCTGCTCATACTTTTATTATACTGTATTTGTAATTGAATCCTCAAGGGCTGATTAAATACAGGATATCTTGGATATATAATAAAAAAAAGCTAAATTACACTGCTCCCTGTGGAGCACTGTCTTGGACATCAATCTCTCACAACAGACAAGACAAAGTAATTATTTTCTTTTAATTTTATCATGGCAAATATATCAGTTGTATTGGTACCAACATGCTCAGTCAGATGGTTTTAAGCTAATTTCTGAATCCACCTAGACTATTAACTAAAAAGTTCACATATACAAGTGTGTACTACAATAACTATCCAAAATATAGTAGCAGTGGTTGCTGTGGAAGATCTTACACTTTGGGAGAGGTCATTAAAGAATGTTTTTCAGTAGCTGTTGAGTGTTTGTACCCTAGTAAAGCTAACATATTCAGTCAGTTTTGCCAAGCTTTAAACATTGAGGATATCTCACAGGGTAGTTTTCTGCAGCAAATGTACAACACTGTGCAAGCTTGAAACTGACAGTGTTTTACCATTCTTTTAGCTCAACAAAGGATTAGTGATTTAATGAATAAACAGCTCATTACTAACACACAGGGTATTTTCTCCAATATAATTTGATGAAACTTTAATATATTTTGATATTTTTTGGAGATCTATCTAAAATCTATGAGGGGATTCTTTATAGTAGGCATCCCTTGTGAATTGCAAAGGTGCACAAGCAAAGATGGCTATTGATACTATAGTACTATAAGTTTCCAAGTTTACTTTGAAATCAAGATTTGTATATACAGTATGTTTTTATTAAAAGAAGTTAATAAAATCTGCATTCCCAATGTTGTGGTTTTTCATTGTAGTTCAAAAATCTGATTTGTAAAAATTAGCAACTTCTGTAAACATACATTCAGTCAGAGTGGTGGCTCTGAGGCTTAGGGGTATGCATTGGTAATTGGAAGGTTGCCATTTCAGATCCGGTAAATGCCAGAATTGAATCTACTCCTTTGGGCCCTTTAGCTAGGCCCTTAACCTGCAATTGCTTCATACTAGGTATGACGTTAATCTGCATCCAGCACTGCAAGCAAGCCCTCCAACTTACAGCGAAAACTTGGGGGTTGGTGCTGTAGTTTTTTTTATTTTAATTAAAGAGCATGTGTCCTGTCATTAAATCAAGATGAGATTCTTTGTTGTCTAATCACCTGTTTTGAAAGGAGCTGTTGTATCTAAAAAAAAATTTTCAGGGACACATTATAGTCATATGTCGACTGTTCCATTTTTTATACAGAGTTAAATTCAAGTTCCTCACAATGTATGACTGATGCAGCGTCTAGGTGTTTTAATTTATTTTTAATTCATTTAATTATGCTATTGAAGTTTTAACTGGAGAATTTATTGTCAAGAACAGAAATAAGTCAAATCACATTAACTTGAGATTATTTCATTCAGAGGAGTAATAATGAGAAGACACCAGTAATAAGAGTACATTTATTATTAAAGTATGAGAGCAAATAAGGAAAGAAGTTGCATATAATGGAATATTTCTGTGGCATAGCACAAGAGAAGTAGTACTTACAAGAATGGCATGCTACAAAAGGAGAAATAAATGTCCTAGGGATGAATTAATGGCAGTACGTGTCTTTTGGAATGTCATAGTAGCTTTGGTGAGGAATGGGCTATGCATTTTGAAAGTCAAAAAATGACATGACAAATACTAATTTACAGAGTCAAAAATTACCCCTTAAAAAGGGAATCAGTGCATTATACCAGATATTGGAAAGGAAGCATTGTGATGGGTGTGAAACAAGATTGAGAAATATAAGAAAACGATTAAAATTGCAAAGTTTCTTTGATGATTTAAATCAGGAATAATGGATTGTATTTTGAGGGACAATAGGATATTTTTGAGAAAGAATATACCATTAAAAGAAAAGAGAGAAAAAGACGAATGTAAATATGGTGTAAACATTAGGTGGTGGGAATTGCAATGAAAGGTAGTGTTGTATGAGTGACAGCAGACACAGTTCATGCATTACTATAAACAATCTACTGAGTATATACATGTATAAGTATGTATATATTAATAATTTAGTTTGCGTATATACAGTACACATAAACCCATATACAACATAAACACCAATTTACTTATCAGTCAGGTTTTTGTTTTTATTTCAGTTGGGAATAGCACAGCACTGTTGTTGAATAAAGCCATAGTTAATGAATAAGTTGGTATTTTCCATCAGCTTTGTAACTCAGTAGGTCCACAAAGCAACATTTTTGAATTTAGAAGAAAGCGCACCTTCCATTTATATGAAAATGTAACAAGTGAAAATCAAACACATAACAAAAGAATTTTATACTGTAGGTTTGATAGTTGTAAAATAGTCCATAGCCTATTATTAACCATTATTTGACATAGTTTGAGTATGCTGCAGTTAATGATCTGATTGATGTAAATAATTTTTTCTTTTACCTAGATTGTTTTTGAATCAGAATTCTTTACAATGAAAATACCTTATAGTATGTATTCTTATACAAAGTATCATAGAAACCCTGTACTTAGAGGATAGAATCATCTGTGGAATAGAAGGTACACTACACATACGATTTCTCCTTTTGTTCAGACATAAACAGTGAAACCTTGTAATTCTATTGCTTGCTCACTACTGTTTTTCTTTTTCTATTTTTTTTTTTTCTCCTAAAGTCGGAGCAAGCACAACATGAAGAAATGCATATGGTACCAGAAGAGGAATTATTCAAGGTTGGACCTCTTTTTTTTTTTTTCTGTTTAATATACAACTTATTCACATTTGCTTTTCTTAAATTTATTTCAATAAGCTGTAAACCTTGAAAGAATTATCATGTGATGTTGCATTTGTCTGATATTTGATTACACTAAGCATATTTTGCAAATTGATTTGTTAAATTGGATTTTAATTAATTTGTAATTCATTTTGGCTCAAGATATTGTTGTCCATTATCTTAAATTTTGTTCCCTTATGCTTTTGTATATTTCATGGAAATATTAGTCATTTTGAATAAGGTAACCTAGATAAAAAAGACCCATATAGGTGGAATGTAAGTAAGTCGAATGAACTGATCTATGAGCAATATAATGCATGCATAGATGTGAAACCTTTAATGAAAATTTAATTAATTCTAGCCTTGCCAGTAGTATTCATCACTCAGATGCAGCCATTCAAAATTGTATTATACTACATTGCTTGAAATGGCGTCAGAGAGGAATATAGCAGCCTAGATTAAATAGGCTGAAATCAAACAAATCACCAGGAACAGATAATATGCTCTATATATGTATGTTTTTTAAAGGAGGTTAGTGAGTACATTTGTAAACACTTGATACATATTTTTAAGGAGTAACTGTGCACTAGAAAAATTCCAAAGGACTGGAAAATGGCAAATATTTTCCTATTATATATAGTGGCATGCAAAGTTTGGGCACTCTTGTTTTAAATGTCTATTATTCTGAATAGTTAAGTGAGCAGAAGATGAAATGATCACTATAAGAGCCATTTCCTAGTTATACAAGATTCATAAATATGTTACTAGATGACAATGCATAATCTATGGGAGGTTCCTAAAACCCCCATAAGTTGAGTTTAATTGGTATATTCTAGCTATTTCTATCTGCTTTGACTAAATATTATTCTTCAGTTAGTGACCAGCCTTGCCATGTGTAAGGCGTAGAGGGCACAACGTGCCCGTGCCTACGGGCCTATGGACCTTTTGAGTGTGTGAAGTAACTCTTAAGAAAACAGCGCTTATTTAAGTGCTGTGCCGTACGTTTAAAGCGTACAGAAGAAGAAGCTAAGAATCTTTAAGTATATAAGAAGAAGTAAAGAACTTTTAAGTGCAGAAATAACTAAAGTTTCTCAAGAAAAGTTAAGTTTAGAGAATAAACATTTTTCCTTTTTTTGCCTTTTATTCTACGTGTGTAACTACTTTTTTCTTTATTCTTGTGTGGATTATTTGCTTTTAACTTTCACCAAATATTTTTAAAACGAACATTTGGACTGAGTGATTTCTTTCAGCATGCGTTTTACCCGTGCTTGATCTCACCTTATACTTCGGCGGCTACAATCACCAAAGAAGATAAGTTAAAGATGACACATTTCTTTTCAGCATTTTAGTAAACCGCCCCATCAATTTTGATGCCACTATGCCCTACCTCTACTTCTCTTTGATGTGCTGTATACTCTGTGCGGGACAGAAAATTTCAATTTACTAGAGAATTCAAAGTTGAACCATAGCTTGTAGAGTGTACTGTGTAGGCTAAATATGTGACCTTGGTCTTATGAGGAGTTCCGTTATTTCCTTCAGTACCAACTCGTTACCGGTACTTGTAATGGCAGGCAAAAGTTTGGGCACTCTTGCTTAAAATGTCTGTTAATGTTCATAGTTAAGTGAACAGAAGATGACCTGATCACCAAAAGGCGCGAAGTTTAAGATGACATATTTCTTTTCAGCATTTAATGCAGGATTAATGCATTGTTTTTGTTTTATACAATTGTACAGTGAAAAAAGGAAAGGAACACCATGCAAATGTTTGGGCAGCCCAAGGTATTGGTGGTCTCAGATAACGTTTTACCAAGGTATCAAATCTTAGTTAGCTTGTTAGGGCAATGGCTTGTTCAAAGTCATTGTTAGGAAACTCCAGGTGATACAAATTGCAAAGCTGTATAAATTCTCTGATTCCTCAAACCTTGTCCCAACATTCAACAACCATGGGTTCCTCTAGCTGTCTACCACTCTGAAAAATAAAATAAGTCATGTTCACTAAGCAGGAGAAGGCTAAAAAAGTAGTTTTTTTAGGAAGCTGTTTCCTTAGTTCATAATGTTATTATGAAATGGCAGTTAATAGGAACGGTGGCGGTCAAGTTGAGGTCTGGAAGATTAAGAAAACTTTCTGAAAGAACTACTCGTTGGATTTCTACAAAGCCAAGTAAAAACCCAATTTTGACTTCAGAAGACCTTCAGTTCTAATGTGCAGTCACACCTGAACAAATATGACCTTCAAGATAGAGTCAGCAGAAGAAAACCTTTCCTGCATCCTATCCACAAAATTCAGCACTTGAAGTTTGTAAATGAACATCTAAACACGCCTCATGCATTTTGGAAATAAATCCTGTGAACTAATGAAGTCAAAATAGAACTCTGTTGTAATAATGTGCAAAGGAATGCTTGGAAAAAAGGATGCTGGCTTCCATGCTTTGGGGTTGTGTTGCAGCCAGTGGCAAAGGGAACATGTCATTGATAGAGGGAAGAATAGACTCAAATAAATACCAGCAAATTCTGGATACAAACATCACACCATTTGTAAAAATGTTAAAGTTAAAAAGAGGTTGGGCATTGTGGAGGGTGGGTTTTGGGAGATGCAGGGTTAGCTGGTTGGTTTGGGGCAGGGTTTGGGGAGGGAGCACTGTGATTGCTTGCTGGGCTTGTGTTTCCAGTTGTGAGAGGTCATGTGGATGCATGAGTGCTTCTTATTTTATTGGTGTTCTTGATTACTTATTGCAAATGAGAGTAGATGTGATGTTTGTACAGGAGTCTGAGCTATTTCCTAAGGATGTGCCCAGATTTTCCAACAAACAATGCAGCCTCCATATCGGCTTGCGCTAAAATGTGTGGTATGGTGGTTCTCTTCTGGTATAATGTGCAGCCAAAAATTCTCTGCAGGGTCTGATGATGCCAGTAGATTTTTCTATGAGCCGATTGAATTGGGTGGTAGGAAGATAGCCCTATGTTGGATTTATTCTCCAACACCGTATGAGTCTGCATTCTTTAAGCATATAACTTGTGAGATCCTGAATCTGAACAGTTTTGATATAATGCTCCTCATTGATGCAAATACCTTTGAGTCCTCTGCTACATAAAATGCCAGCACCTGTTTCCCAGTGCATACCGCAGTCAACTTGCTCACTGTGTACATTTGCTTCAGATTTGAACATGGTAGATTCCTTTCTGTTGTTAAATCCTACTGTTAAAATATTTTCTTTTTTTCATCAAGACACCATTCTTAAACAAGACTACATTATATTTTTATTTCTGAGTCACTTGCCTCCCTTTCTGATAATACGTTTCTTGAAACTGTCAGTTTCTCAGATCAGCACCGCATGATGCTTGAAATTGACCTTCCAATTTCATTACTTGAGTGGCTCATTGACGATTCAACACATCTTTGCGCCATAATAAAGAATTCTGTGATATACTTGTGTCAAAGCTTTTAGATTTTATTATTATTAACATTGATATCTCAGCATATGTGTGGATGGCCTTTAAAGGGTTTATTCGCAAATTCATTATTGGATAGACTAGTAATTTGGCTAGGGTATGCATGCATAAAATCATTGATCTTGAATCTCGCCTCTCATCTTTGAGAGTGGACATATCTACCTTGTACCCTAAGCCAACTTCTTTTTCTTCAGTTACATTCTTGAATAAAAGTCCACTTGTTTTGTTATACTTGTACTTTTTGTGAAAGTGTTTATTTGATATTTGGTCTTCAGTCTTCACACATTATATACTTCATGTCTATATTTTGTCAATTATTATTAAAACATGAAAAATGTTTCTGTTTTAGCTATGTGTTCAACAATTCCTGCCTCGCATTTCCTGTTATCCTACATTTACATAGGTCATTGTAGACACGGAACACACATGAAATGTGTGTATTCCAAATGATAATATATTATTTACCCTCTACAATTCCAGGCACCTCACACCTAGATAAACACTTGAGCTCTGAGAATCTTTGCGACTTGAGCTACGTCGGTTGGGGGATGGGATAGCAGGCTGCTTGCTGCTTGTGCTGATCGACACATTTGCAAAACAAAAGAAGCTAATGGAGAGGTTTGAAGGAATCTAAGGTTCCCAGTACAAGTGTTTTTGTAGGCTTCATGGATTTTAGTGTTAATTGACCGTAGTGTATGTGTGTGCTCGTATTCACATTGTGATGAGCTTACGCCCCATCCAGGGATTGTTACTGCCTCAAATATTTGCTGGGACTGACCCGACCCTGGATGGATGGAATAATTAAACATGTGTAACTAAGATTTTCCATTGTTCCTTAAAGTTCCAAACAGTCAGTGTTCTAAGTTTATAGCTAATTTTACTTTCACAAAAACGTTTGAGTGGTGATTGGTTATGTGGAGAAAGAGAAAGGAAGGATAGGAACTGGAGTTTGGTATGTTTGATAGTGACAGTACGGCTTCAATAAAGAAAGCCTGCTCTGAAGAACATCCATTGAATTCTGTGTTGGTTTCTCCGACCACCAGCTCCTGAACCCTACATTTACAGTACACATTATTTCAGTTAAACCAGTAGATTACCCATTTATACATTCAACCTCTTGGAGCCTTGTCACACCTGCCATAAAGGTTCACTGCATTGAACGTACAACTGCTTTTGAAATCACTTTTTAGAGAAATACCGTGTTTCCCCGAAAATAAGCCCTAGCGTGATTTTTCAGAATGCTCGTAATATAAGCCCTACTCCCAAAATAAGCCCTAGTTACAATCCCGCGCAGGTGACTTCGGATGAGCGATAAACGCCTACCCCTACCGTATGTACAACAGATGAACAGGAAATAATACCGGTTTTTTTGATCCACCGACAAGATGAGTGCAAAAAGAAAGCTATTCTGCCGAGTACAAGAAAGGAATTGTGGAGCAGTCCCAGGGCAAAAATCTTACTGCTTTCTGAAAAGAGAATAATTTGGATATCCGAATGCACTATGAGCAGGCTACATGAACAAGAGGTGCTCATTTAAGGAAAGCTGTATTGCTAGACATGAGAGATTGTGGCCAATTGTTCTAAAGGAATTGGAGTCGCAAGAAATTGACTGTATTTGAATAAATGTAGATTTTTGTTCCAGAATACTAGGGGGTTGAGCCCCCAGCTCGCTTCACTTACCCACCCCCCACGGTGTGCTGTGCGCCAGCCACTTCGCGCCTCTGCCGCTCACGTTGTGAAGGGGGGGGGGCTGAACGCACGCTAAGGAGACGCTGTCTGATTAGCCGCTGTCTTACTGCTGTCGTGCTGCTGTCGTGCTGCGTCTCGATCATTTAAAAGCCTGTGCAGTAGTTCTCCTTTTGTCTCATTGCCTTGTCTTGCGGGTCGTTAAAGTGTCTCTGAGTAAATCACTTATCGTCTCCTTCCAAGCTTTTCAAGATTATTTTTTTGTTATAATAGAGAGAAATGTAGATTTTTGTTCATGGAAAAACAAGATATCCCCTGAAAATAAGCCCTAGCGCGTCTTTTGGTAGAAAAATTAATATAGACCCTGTCTTATACAAACGGCAGGGTGGGAATATCCAGGACGTGACCCCTTACTGCAAGGTAGTAGAACTACCGCCTTGCCTTCATGCCCCCACATGTAAAATTATTAACAGTATAAATTATTAAAATGAAGTTAACACAGACAATAAGCAAAAGTAAATAAAAAAAACTGTTCTCTGAGAATGCAAAAAGAAAGATTTAATGTAGTCCATATATAAGGAGAAAAAAACCCTGCAGTTCAGTTCCTACCGTATGGCAGGAGGAAACACAACAGTCCTCTGGTGAAACGGCATCTCTGTGGACTATCATGAAGAAACGCAACTCATGAATCCAACTCACCAGACTGGAGCACCCGGAGAACACCAGTACCTGGCCTCTTCTCGGGGATTCGTCACCTGATTATTTCTTCGGGGTGGCCACCCACAAATAGCAGACTTCCCTGGGTGAAGTAAGATCCTGAATGATTCTTAGAGCGTAGATAGTCACCTCCTTGCCTTCAGCCTTTTCCTTCCTTTTTATTTTCCTCCTTCTTGATCCGCCATTCCCCTTAAAAAGAAAAAGTTTCCTGCTGAAACATCCTTTCCCCTCTCGGTTGTTATGGAAACATGATGCCGGCAACAGGCAGCTGGAATATTTACCAGGCGGGATCCTCCCAGAACTGGGACGTCCTCAAAAGTGCCTGAAGGGCTATTTACAGACACCCTCCCAGCCAACATTATAAAGTGACGGACAGTCCAGCAGGCCAACCCGACTGTCAAGTTATGTAGCCTTGCTACAAGTTAATGTTTTCTATGTGATGATTGCTGCCTTCAAGAAGAAGTCCATGTAGTGTAAGAGGCACGTAGCGGTTAAAGACTGGGTTGGGGAGCGCTTGGGATACAAAATATTTTAAATGCTATTTTAGTTACGATAGGGTTTAAGAAACTGTAGTAAATTAAAAATTAATTTTAAGATGAAGTTTATGATGTTCTGCTTTTAAAATAAACTGAGATTAAAATGGACATTTTGAGATTAAACTTTAAATTTCATCTTTAATCAAGACATAAATGACGAAATTAAGTTGAAATTTCGTATTTCATCATGACATAAATTATGAGGTTGAAGTGGAAATTTCAGCTTTAGCATCACAATGAACTTTGTTTTTCTTCACTGTGTCCTCCCTGACGCTTCTGTTCCTGACAAACTCATACCTACAGTACAACAAATTACAACACTGTTCAAGCACAATAACAGATCTATGAGTAGAATATTCCATGTCAATTTTTAGATGTTTTTGATTTAAATCTTATAGTCATCAAAATGAATAAAATCCAGGGCTGTATATCATCCATCTATTTTTCTTGCTCACTCTTAAATCTTGAAGCCTGTGAAACACTAATGGGATGCATCTTTTTTCAAAATGCAAAAAAAGAATGCCATCGTACTCTCTCAAAATTTTAAATAGAAAAATAGATGTTAGACTTAAGGATGTATCAAAAAGTGACAAGGCAGATTATAGGCCTGTCAAATATTTTATAGATGAGGCATCATGACAACATATCTGGGATGAGTATGGGCTTGGCAAATCTGTTATTTCTTTGTAGATGTCTTTGCCAGATTATCATACCACAAAAGGCATAGCAATTGGTGTAGAGTCCTGTTTCTGCACTCAAAAATTGGATTGAATCTAAAAATACATACTCTGTCTTGTCATTTTATGCCATTCTTCTTACTGTTGCTTTTGTTTCAGGAAATCCGAATGTTCGTGTGGTCATTGTGGTAAAGATTAAATGAACTCAAATTACAGCAAAAGTCAGGAATCTTTTCATTATGTCTGTTTGGTTTTAAACTAAACAAGAGTTAGTGCATCATAAAGTTTATAATTAGATTTTGACTTGTTGATACTTGAATTGGAATGACATCATACTTAAGTGTGGCCTATAAGAAAACATGCACACTTGTTTGAGTCTATATAGCGTATAATAAAAACATAAAGTTAGGAAATAGCTTGTTGGAATATGCCTTCTTGCTTTGGTTTAATTTTCTAAATAGTTTTGCCTGTTTTAAAGAATATTGTAAAACTTCATTCAAAATCACTGTTGTAAATATGTATATTTCTAAAAAAAAAAAAATAAAAATCACTGTTTCTGCTACATTATCCTACTTTTAAACCATATTTATGTTGCTCGTGTATTTTTCTAAACTGAGGATGTAATAGAAGGATAGATTGATATACATTTTTGTTTGAATTGAGAGACAAGCCAAGCAAAATGACACCTTTTATTGGCTAACTAAAAAGATTACAAAGATTACTGTTTGAATTGAGAAATTAAACTTTAAAGAATCTCAAGAAAAAATGTAATTATTAGAGAGATAGATAGATACTTTATTAATCCCAAGGGGAAATTCACGTGCATAATTATTTATTATAATAAACAAACAAAACCACCCCTCAAAACACACACAAGCACAAAGTTGCTGCCGTTAGCAACAGGCTTGTACGTGACAGTAAGATGGTGAAACCTGTCCAGATATAACACTGATTTACATTTAAAGACATTGACATTTACATACATGAATATGAAGCAACAGCAATACACTAGCATGATGTTTGTCCTTTATATGAATGCAGTGAGAGCTATGTCCAAATACTTGGTGTTGAGTTGAATTTATTTACTGTGGGTATCGGACACTGTCTGAAAAGGCTGTGTCTTGTCACCACCCATATTTTTGACTTTCATGGGAAGGATCTCAAGGCGCAGCTGAGGATGTGAGGGTGTCCAGTTGGGGAGGCTATAGGGAGCACAATTGCTTTATGTGGTTAATGATGTCCTGTTTGCCTCATCTGACTGTGACTTTCAACAGTACTTGAGTGATTTGCTGCTGAGTGTGATGTGGCTGGGGAGGATCAGAAGCTCCAAGTTAGAGGTCATAATTCTCTCTTGGAAAAGTTAGTTGCTCTTTCCATTCAAGAGGGAAATAACTGTCCTTAGTGGAAGTGTTTAGGTGTCTTGGGGTTTTCTTCTTGAGTAACTGGAAAGGGAGCATGAGATTGACAAACAGATTGGAGAGGCACCAACTGTTCTGGGGGTGTTTTTCCAGTCTGTGGTGGTGAAGCGGGAGCAGAGTCTAAAAACAAAATACTCAGTTTACTGGTTGATCTACATCCCTGTCCTCACAAATAGTCATGAACTGTGACTCATGAATGAAAAAATGAGGCTGTGTATACAAGCATCAGAAATGAGGCTTTATTTGAAGTGTGACTAGATTGAGAATGAGAAGTACAGCTTTTTGGGATGACCTCAGAGTAGAGTTTCTGCTCCTGCAAATTGAAAAGAGATAGTTGAGGTGGTTTGAACATGTCATAAGGACACTGAGGGACTTGGCTAGTATATCACAGACTACATCAATTTTATGTGGATAGCATATTTCCCACATTGACAGTGTACTGTTTTCCCATCAAGAAAACCATGGATTACAAAAGACGTGAAAGCCCTATTGAATAAGAAGAAGCGGGCCTTCAGTTCTGTAGGTAAGGAGGCAATCTAATGGGTACAGTCAGAACCGTGAGGGGAAAGCCTACTTTAGAGACAAACTTGAGCACAAGATACAGTAGAACAATGTGAAGGAAGTGATGAAAGGGGTGAGGACTATTATTGCCTATAAGCACAGTGTAAAACCTGCAGATAAAGGGGACAAAAACAGAGCTAATGAACTGAATCTTTTCAACAGGTTTGACTCATTCTTGTCAGTCCAGTACTCCACAACACTGCTGTCCTCAATTGAATCAGTTCTTCAACAGGTTTGACTCATTCTTGTCAGTCTAGCACTCCCACAACACTGGTAGCCTTTGAGTGCAAGGTGAGGAGGTTCCATCCTAAATGCTCTCTCTGCCTTTCATGACCTTCCTCAACAATAACGTCATACCCAAGTTTATTATAGTTAACGAAAACTAAAATCAAAACTGAAACTATTATTAAAAAAAATTTTCATAAACTAAAATAAAATAATTAACAAAACTGAAATGAAAAACTAAAACTAATCGAAACTATTAAATTAGCTGGAAAGACTAACTGAAATAAAATAATAATTTACCAAAATATTTTAGTTTTCATTTTTGAATGAATACAGTAGACTCCCACGAAGTTGCGGTTCAGGGTTCGCGTACTCAGTCGTTCTCGGATTTTTCCTTAGAACCTAACTATTTGGGCGGCACGGTGGCGCAGTGGGTAGCGCTGCTGCCTTGCAGTTGGGAGACCTGGGGACCCGAGTCCACTCTGCGTGGAGTTTGCATGTTCTCCCCGTGTCTGCGTGGGTTTCCTCCGGGCTCTCCGGTTTCCTCCCACAATCCAAAGACATGCAGGTTAGGTGAATTGGCGTTTCTAAATTGGCCCTAGTGTGTGCTTGGTGAGTGGGTGTGTTTGTGTGCGTCTTGCGGTGGGTTGGCACCCTGCCCAGGGTTGGTTCCTGCCTTGTGCCCTGTGTTGGCTGGGATTGGCTCCAGCAGACCCCCGTGACCCTGTGTTCGGATTCAACGGGTTGGAAAATGGATGGATGGACCTAACTATTAATTGTTAGTGGAAAGCGCAAATATGCTCCGCAATTTTTTATGGGTTTTTTCGTAGTAATACTGTGCTGTAGAGAGAACAGGAAGTAACTGCTGAGGGAAACACAGGTTGGGATAGTGAAAGTAGCTAGTCCGAGAGCGTTATTCATTTCTCCTTGCTGCTGATTGACTGTTGCTCTGTGACGTGTCTCCAGGTGAATGGGTTTACCACCGCTGAGGGAAACGCGGTTTGGGATGGTGAAAGTAGCCAATCCGAGAGCGTTATTCATTTCTCCTTGCTGCTGATTGACTGCTGCTCTGTGACGCGTCTCCAGGTGAATGGGTTTACCACCGCTGCGGGAAACGCGCTTTGGGATGGTGAAAGTAGCCAATCCGAGAGCGTTATTCATTTCTCCTTGATGCTGATTGACTGCTGCCCTGTGACGCGTCTCCAGCTGAATGTCCTCGTGTTTTCCACTTTGTTATTGTATTCATTTTGGTATTCTTAAATGAACAAGATGACGCCGAAACGCACTGAGCCTAAGTGCCAGAAAAAGTTTAAAACACTCCAGGAGAAGGTTGAACTACTGGATTTGCTCCGGGAACTAAAAAGTTATGCTGCAGTAGCACGCCACTATGGCATTAATGAAAGCACCGCATGCTACATTAAGAAGAATGAAGCAGCGATCTGGAGTACCGTATCTGTAAGTTTCTGTGATAGTGCCAAAAAGGTATCGACCGTAAGGAATAAAAATATCATCAGGATGGAATCTGCCTTGGCATTGTGGATCACCGACTGCAGGAAGATGAACATCCCCTTGGATGGTAACATAATCCGTGAGAAAGCACGGAAATTGTACCAGCAGTTCACTACAGGAGACAATGTAGCAACTTCCCATCACAATGTTCCTGAAACCTGTAAAGAAAAGCCAGCACGAAACCCCACCAGAAGACCCATCCAAAGATACAACTCCTCCTGAAGCGCCTGAAGAAGAGGTGCCACACAAGGAGTTTTAAATCCTCTGCATTGTACTGCACAGCTACTTCATCATCATCATCAATATCATTCATCGTTGGTGAGTATCCATACATTTTACTGTATTTTAATTAAATGAAATTATTATGCATTTACTCTACTTATACCAAAGAAAACACGCTTGCATGAATTATAGTATGTATAGCGTTAACATCGGTATTTTACATTCTAGCACCGCGGGAGACATAACAGTACAGTACTGTACAGTATACGGGTTTAACTTTACATTCTGTTTTTAGGTAATGTATTAAGGTAATTTTTTAGGTAATGTATTAAGTTGAGTTTGCAATGAAATTAAAGTGCTTTGGGGGAATACTGTATTTAAGGTTTAAACTATAAAAATAGGAATTTAAAAGGCATTTTATAACCACTTCCAAAAGTCGCGGTTTTTCACAATTTACGGGTGCACTAGGAACGTAACCCCTGCGAATTATGGGGGTGTACTGTATTCTTGTCTGTTAGTCTTTAACCCTTGTATGTTTTAACAGAAAGTCATCCACCACGAGCTGCCCGCACATATTCATTTAGTGAATGGCAGCTGGTGATGGAGGGCGGGTGTTCACACAGCATTTACGGTGACAGAGCAAGCTGAATGCAGTTGTGTAAAGCGTGTGAAATAGAAAGTGATTTATGTGCCACCTTTCTTTGTGCTTGTTGTATAACAACACTTTTTGCAAAACTCGCTTTAATTCTATACTTTCTTACGCTTGTGTTATTTCCTTTATTGTACGTATAGTTCGTGGATGCAGCTGACTCGATTGTATGGATTTGGTAATATTTACAGATTTTATGGACTCTACTTTGACTGGGAACAACTGAACCTGTGGATCACGGGACAAGACCTACGAACATTTCTTTGTACCTGGCGATCTAGGACCTTGGGATAATTTGTCTCTTTGATTATATTGCTATTTTGGTCATCTTATAGTACAGTTCGACTAAGAACTGATCTGATGTTCATACCCACCTGGCCACTGGCTCTGGGGTGATCACACCTGTAATACCCAACGTTACTGTTTATGGCTGTATGCTGGAACTTACAAATCCTGCTACCTCCTCCTGCTATGCTTTCTGCTGCTTTGCTATCGCCGCTCATCTATGCTACCACACCCGCCTGTCCTACCGGCTCCGCTGTGCTGTGCTTCTTCTCCACTGCTATCAGTTAAGTATCACTCACTATCATGCTAAACTACTCTCATGATAAACTCCTTCTTATTAAACAGTTTGTCCAGAGCAAATGGTATGACTGGAACATCCTAAAAGATGGTGGTATTTTGCGGTGCCCTAAATATGTACATCGCGGGTCAGGTCGCTGCCACCGCCGGGCTGCGAATGAAAAGACCACCAGCGGCATTTGCTCACTCACTGACTGACTGACTGACTCACTCATCACTAATTCTCCAACTTCCCGTGTAGGTGGAAGGCTGAAATTTGGCAGGCTCATTCCTTACAGCTTACTTACAAAAATTAGGCAGGTTTCATTTCGAAATTCTACGCGTAATGGTCATAACTGGAACCTGTTTTTTGTCCATATACTCTAATGGAGGAGGCGGAGTCACGTATCGCGTCATCACGTATTACGCCTCCTACATAATCACGTGAACTGAAAACAAGGAAGAGATTTACAGCACGAGTCAAACGCGGGAACGAAGGTAAATGACGTTAATTGTTGAGTGTCTTTTAATACTGTTTAATTGTTGAGTGTCTTTTAATACTGTGTAAGCATACATATTAACAGATGTGCAACTAAACGTGTGCATTTACGGGGTGATTTCTCAGGCTTAAAGCTCGAAGTGATCACTCGAGTGAAGGCAGCTTCACAAAAAAAACAGATCCTTAATAAACTGTTATTGGTATATTTTCCCTCAATTTTAAAAGGTTTTCTTTTCTTCTTAATAAAAATTTAAAAGCAGTACTTCGCCGGTGCGAACCGCGGGGATTTGAGCGACTGACGCATACAGACATATTCATGAGTGCTGGTACTTCGGAAAGAAAGCACCATGTAAACCTAAAGTTTAAATTAAGTTCATAGACCTACAAAAGGTTGCCATTGATTTCAGGCAAGATTGCTTTTCTCCTGTATAACTATACGTTGCATTCTCAAGAGTGTGCTTGCACAGCTTGGTCATATTACAACCGGAGTGCTGAACTGACAACGTGGTATACAAACAGAACTATAACAATCGTAATAAACGAACAAAAAAACAGCAGACAACCCATGGCTTAAATAAAAAAGCTGCTTCCGTTGTCGAAGCAACGAAAAAGGATCTGGTTTTTTGTGAAGCTGACTTCACACAGCCTCTCCGCTGTTTTATAAACGAACGCCATATAAGGTCTTCCTTCTTAATAAAAATTTAAAAGCAGTACTTCGCGGGGATTTAGATATAGATATATAATATACAAAAAGTGCCAGAGAGTTGGCCGAGTCTTGGCTATCAGATGAAAACGCCATCAACAGACACTTGGACATAAATCCAGCATATGCCAACTTAAGAAGGACATGTACACAATAATTAAACTATACAACCCCCCCACCCCCCCCCCCCCCCCTTGATCATACTGACTTAGTCACCTCCACCCACCCAAACCCCTACTACTGAATGTGTTGCTATATATTGCCTTTGATTCTTGTAAGTCTAAGCATTATCCTCTGATGAAGACCCCTGATAAGGGTTGAAAGCTCAGGAATAAAACTATTTTATGATACGTGATTCGTTTTTTCTCCCTTCGTGGATCTCCAACTGCAAATATATATATATAAATATAGATATATAGATATAGTGTGAAGGACAGCCGGGTCCCATGCCCGGCAGGGACGCCCCTGCTGCATCTGTTCCGGGGGGGCAGCCATGGTCACCTCAATACCTCCCCCGGGACGCTTGGTGGCAGCCTCCCTGGCAGCCAATGATTCCCCACAGCTCTAGACAAGGAGGAGGACTTGCAGTAATTGCCAGAGTAGACTTAAACATCAAACGAATCCCAGTTGATTGACCATTGTCTTTTGAGTGCCTGGCTTTTAAACTAGTAACGGAATCAGGTCCCGTCTCACTCATTGTTCTTGATCGTCCTCCAAAATACAATACAATACAATACAATACAATACAGTTTATTTTTGTATAACCCAAAATCACACAGGACGTGCCGCAATGGGCTTTAACAGGCCCTGCCTCTTGACAGCCCCCCAGCCTTGACTCTCTAAGAAGACAAGGAAAAACTCCCAAAAAAAACCTTGTAGGGAAAAAATGGAAGAAACCTTGGGAAAGGCAGTTCAAAGAGAGACCCCTTTCCAGGTAGGTTGGGCGTGCAGTGGGTGTCAAAAGAAGGGGGTCAATACAGTACAATGCAGTACACAGAACAGAACAATTCCTCAATATAGTAAGAAATAAAAAATATAAATTTTAGAAGTACAGAGCAGAATTTAACAGTAGATGATATATCCCATAATAAGATTTGGATTTGTGTAGAGTCCTGGAGACCTCATCCTTCAAGCTGCCTCCCCCATTTGGCCATTCCACGGCTGAAACAGTGCTGGGCCAGCCAATCCGATGAAAGGACCCCTCTTTCCCACGATTCCTGCGATCCTCCATCTGGGATGACTTTTCCTTAGGCAGGCAAAACAACTTGGCAGGTGGGCCGTGGCACCAAGTGCCACATTTGAGTACCGAGAAGAAAAACAGAATAAGTGAGGGTTAGTATACAATTATAACTGTCATGTTACTTATGTTTAAGTGCTAATGACTAACAACAGAGATGCAGTCTGTACAGTTAATCAGCAGCTCTAGTCAGGATATGCTAAACTGAAGTAGTGAGTCTTCAGCCGGGATTTAAAAGCTGAGACCGAAGGGGCATCTCTTATAGTAGCAGGCAGACCATTCCACAGTTTAGGGGCCCTGTAACTAAAAGCTCGACCTCCCACTGTTATTTTATTAATCCTTGGAATCATAAGCAGACCGGCATCTTGAGATCTTAATGTGTGCTCAGGTTTGTAAGTCATGATAAGTTCAGACAAGTAAGCCGGACCTCGACCATTTAATGCTTTATATGTTAAAAGAAGGATTTTGAAATCTGCCCTAAACTTAACCGGGAGCCAGTGTAAGGATTTAAGAACTGGAGTTATGTGTTCGTATTTTCTTGTTCTTGTAATAATTCTTGCAGCCGCATTTTGGATTAACTGGAGGCTGTATAAAGAACAGTTTGAACATCCAGTTCTTCTTATCCGATCTGATTGAACTTTTGACCGACCTAAGCTCTCACTCTCAGATAATTATCCTTCTTGGTGATTTCAACATCCATATTGACACCCCCACATCTAAACTGAGAAATGAATTTCTATCCTTACTGGACTGTTTTGACTTGACACAACATGTTGATTTTCCCACCCACTCTGGTGGTCATATGTTGGATCTGATCTGTATTTCTGGGTTATCTGTTGCCAACATTTACAGCACTGATTTGGGACTCTCTGACCATAAAGCAGTACTTTTCACTGTCTCATTATCTCTCCCTCCTCTTATCTGTAAATGACAAATTTCTTACAGAAACCTTAAAATATCTGTCCCTCTATCCTTTCTGGATCCATTTCTGATCTTTTACTGTCTGCACCTAATCCATCAACACTAGATAGTCTTGTTGACCACTATAACACAGCCCTTCATTCAGCATTAGATAAAACAGCACCTTTAAAACATAAGGAGGTTTCCTTTAAGTGTTTAGCTCCTTGGTATAATTCAGAATTGCGATCTATGAAAGCAGCTGGCCGACGCCTTGAGAGAATGTCACGCAAGACTGGCCTCACTGTTCATATCCAGGCTTTCTCTGACCACCAAAGAGCTTACAGAGAAGCACTAACTGTTGCCAAGAACACCCATTATGGCAGAATTATAGAAAGTAGCCACGATAACCCAAGGGTTTTATTCTCTGTAGTTAATAAACTACTCGAACCTGCATCTGGCCCAACTACCTCTTCTACTGAAGTCTGTGAGAAATTCCTCCACTTTTTCCATAACAAAATTAAAGATCTAAATAATTCAACTAACATAAATACATCATCTGTTTATATCTCTCCCTGTTTTCCCACTCCATCCAGCTCCTTCTCTAAGTTCTCACCAGTCACATCTGCGTTTGTTAACAATCTGCTTTGTAAGATGAGGCCGACTACTTGTGTACTGGACCCCATCCCCAGCACACTTCTTAAATCCTGCTTTCATGCCATAATCCTGTTACAACAATAATAAACTCATCCCTTGACACAGGCTCTGTGCCGATCACTGTTAAAATCGCTTCTGTAACCCCAATGTTAAAGTCTGGTCTTGATGCTGAGAATCTTAACAATTTTTGGCCTATTTCCCACTTACCTTTTTTGTCAAAAGCTCTTGAGCGTGTTGTAGATTCCCAACTCACTAATTACTTAACCTCTAATAACTTGATGGAACCCTTTCAGTCTGGTTTCAGGGCACGGCACAGCTGTGAAACTGCTCTGCTACGGGTAACCAGTGATTTGCTTATGGCAGCAGACTCTGGACAGACCAGCATATTAATTCTATTAGACCTCAGTGCAGCATTTGACACTGTCAGACATGACATTCTACTGTCCAGGACAGTATGGAGAACATGCTGGGTAACTCTGGCACTGCCCTTCAGTGGTTCAAGTCCTATCTGACTGATAGGCAAAAGTTTGTTAGTCTTGGCAACAGCAGATCCAGCTCCGCGCCGGTCACACAAGGAGTTCCTCAGGGCTCTGTCCTCGGCCCTCTTTTCTTCTGTATTTATATGCTTCCCCTTGGCCATATTATACATAGCTATGGACTGGGTTATCATTTTTATGCAGACGATACTCAACTTTATTTCAATGTTAAAAGTGGAACTTCATCAGAGCTTTCTTAGCTCACAACCTGCCTCAGTGAAATTAATACCTGGATGGAGCAGAACTCTTTAAAATTAAATTGCAACAAAACTGACCTCCTGCAAATTGGGACTAAAGTGTAACTTAATAAAATGAGCTCCTTCCCAGTCCATCTTGGAGGTGATCTCATCAGACCTTTTTCTGATGCAAAGAATATTGGTGTCATTTTTGATTTCTCCCATTCTTATTCCGCCCACATAAACCACATTAAGAAACTTTCTTACTTTCACCTCCGTAACATATCCCGTGTTTGCTCATTCCTCTCCTTTTCTAACGCTGAGAAACTTGTCCATGCTTTTATCATATCCCACATCGATTATTGTAACTTGCTGCTGGCAGGTGCCCCTTCTAATCTTATATCTCAGCTCCAGCTTATTCAAAACTTGGCTGCAAGAGTCCTTACACGGACCAGCAGCAGCGAGCACATCACACCCATCCTGCTCCGCCTTTACTGACTCCCTGTGTCTTACAGAATCGAATATAAAATCCTACTAATAACCTACAAAGCCTTAAACAACCTTGCGCCAAACTACATCAGTGACCTTCTCCATCACTATGTGCCTGTCCGCCCACTAAGGTCCTCTGTAGAGTATACAATAAGAAATTGTATAAAAAAGTGGACTGCCTTTATTAATAATTAGTTCTATGTTCTGTGAGGGTGCGTGTATGAGGGTGTCATTATGTTTTACTAAAATTGAATTTTGATTTTCATTTTATAAAGCCTCTGTAATGC
This sequence comes from Erpetoichthys calabaricus, assembly GCF_900747795.2. Lineage (NCBI taxonomy): Eukaryota > Metazoa > Chordata > Cladistia > Polypteriformes > Polypteridae > Erpetoichthys > Erpetoichthys calabaricus. The sequence goes on from NC_041407.2 coordinate 34,027,079, forward strand.
ATAGATGTGGAACAAATACAATTTAATAAAAAAAGCTCATAAAGGATACCTTTGACCTTTCAATGTTGTTAGTTGAAAATTAACTGAAACTGGCTGCCGAAACATCTGAAGATTTTTAGAAAGAAGTATAGTGGGTGAAGTATGTAGGTTCATGAAAATTTAGGGTTTCTGTTTCTGTGCTTACACAGGACAGAATGTGGGAGCACCAAGATAAAAGGGGGCCTCAACCTCAGTTGCCTAGAGATGTGCCAGTGTTGCGAATGGGCAACCGTTTTGAAGTTCAACTCTGTACTGCCTGCCTGCCAAAATGGTCCTGTTCATTTGGGGGGCTCTATCGTATGGAACCTGGGTAGCTCTCACGACACGGCACTCTGGTTGAAAAAAAAAAACTGCTCAAGACTTTCCGATCCAATGCCCGTCTTGTATTTCTGAATGGATGCGTAGTAATTTCCTCAAGCTAAATAAGAATAACACTGAAATCTTAGCCTTTAGTAAAAATGGAAATAATCAAGGTACTTTATCATTTAGAATGAAAAGTCAAGTTGGAAATAAAGAATTTAGGTGTATTCATGGACTCTCAAATAAACTTTAAATCACTTATTAACCAGATTAGGAACAGTGAAGAAGTCAATCCTCTTATAACATTGACAAATGCAGAAAAATGGTGCTTTTGGTTTATTCTGTTAGATTGCTGCAATGCACTTCTAACCGTTGAACCTAAAAAAGACATCAATAGATTGCAGATGATCCAGAATGCACAAAAAGAAAATCTTAGCACATCTCACCAGTTTTAACGTTGCTTTAGAATTCATTACCTATATCTTTTAGAATTGACTTTTAAAAACAACTAATGCTTTATAAGGCTTTAAATAATCTTACTCCTTCATATATTTTGGAATGCCTATCCCCTCATATTCCAAGCAGTCTTTTTATTATTCCAAAAGCAAAGCATATAATAAAATGGTGAGAGAGCCTTCTGCTGTTGTCCACCAAAAATCTAGAATTTAGACATACACCAGGCTAGCACTGTAGATCACTAAAGAAAACTCCTAAAACAACACATTTATAATTTGGTCTTCTCATAACTACAGTTTTGTTCAACTTTTAATAAACTAGATATGCATATAATTATCATACTTTTTAATGATCCTGCAATCTTTATTAATCTTTTAAGTTGTCAGTTTTCTCTTCTGATTTTCTGTGGTGGTGTTTTATTCTTCCGCCACCACCTGAAAAAAGTCCTGCGCAGCCACCTGTGATGTTTGAGTGAAAGCTGATACCCCAACCTCCCATGAGACCCACTGTGTTGAATCCTCAAAGTCAAAGCTGAAAGAAAGAAAGACTTGAGAACACTTATGTTAGGTAGAATGCCTGGTGGGATCCAAGCAGTCTTTTGGCCTGGAACCCTTACAGATTTTTAAAAAAACAAAATGACAAATAATTTTTAAGGTCTGTTCTTCTTCCTCTTGATCTTTTTCCACATCTTTGTGGGGTCTATGTTTTATAGGTTTTGGTCTGATTTTTATGGGTGGATGCTTTTCCGGATGCCAACCCTCACCATTTAACACGGCTAGGGACTAGCTCCTGAATGGAGGCTGAGTTCTTTATTTAAGGATTCTATTTCTCTTAATTTTATGCATTGGGGGAAATAAGTATTCAATGTGTCAAGATTTTGTTCTTTATATATACAGGTAAAATTCCGTTACAACGAACTGCCAAGGACCTAAAAAATATTTCGTTGTAATGAAAATTTAGTTGTAATGAGATTCTGTATTTGTCACTATAGTGCTTTCTTTAACTTGCGTCCACGTGTTTGCAATCATTTCAATAGCTTTTTTCTCGTTAATTTTAATTTCCTCCTGTCTACAAGTTATGTTGATGAGAATTTTTCTCAGCATTTCCTTGCGATAATACACTTTCAGGGTGCGAATGATGCCCAAATCCAATGGTTGAAGCACTGCTGTGCAATTAGGTGGGAGGAATTCAACACTAACATTATCTAAATGCAGAGGCATGTTGTGGGCAGCACAGTTATCAGTCAGAAGCCGAATCATCTTTTTCTTCTTCATATTGTAAAGTTTCTGAACTCTTTTGGGATCCTCCCCACACAATGGGAACGACACGCTGAAGTGCGTACTGAAGCACGATGGCCGCATCTGCATAAGATTGTTTGTCCGTTGCCGGGGCAGGGCAACAGCAGACATACAAAGCTGCAGTGAGGCGCCATAGAAGCGAATCCTAAAAGATCGTGGTCGCGCTATAAGTCCCTGTCTTACACCCCAAAACACAAGGCTGAGTCTCAGTATTTTAGCAACACCAGCTTTATTAAGCTTGAAACAATAACAGCATGGTTATTTTTGTAGCGTGATCTGCCACTCTGCTATATACAGACACAGCAGTCAGGCAGGGTTGTGACCAGGTTAGTGGCCAAGTAATCCTGTTACCTGCGTTTACAATGTTCCTTGGATGACCCATCGAGATCTTTTCTGTTTGCTTCAGTGCTGAGCCGCATCAGAGCTGTGAGCCTGCAGTTGCTCCTGCAACAGATAAAAACAGTCTTCCACAGACGCGGTGATCGCACTTCGGGATGCTCTTTGGCATGTCGTTTTAGTTGAAGGAGGTTCCAAGAGAGTTTAGAAACCTCACAGTTTCTTGAATGAGTACCGCATTAATAGGAATGTTTCTTGAACGACCATCACTTAACCACATAAAAACTGCTTTTTCGACGTCTTCAAATACAGCCAGCAGTTCACGTACATTTGCAACCCGAGATTTTTCTTCTTTTTTTGCTTGGTCTTTCAAGAAAGTTGACAGTGTTGATGGCGAAATTCCGAATTCACTGGCATCGTCTTTTTTCTTTTTGCCACAATCAAGAGCTGCAAAAATTTAAAGTTTTTTTTTTTCTAATATGAACTGTTATCGTTTTTTCATATCTGCCTTTTCTATAGGAGGGTGACAATGAGTTAAATTCCAATGGATGTTTTTCAAATGTTGATGAGCATTAAGCATTAAGTTGTTTATGATCACTGAAAACCACCGAAAACAAAAACTGCAAATAAAAATAAAACAGTATGAGGAAAGTCCGAAGAAAATTATTTTTTTTTAAATACAATGTTTCTGTTCCAGGGAGCATTGTGCACAACTGAGCTGTGACCACAGAACTAACTCCTCTGTGGCTGATTCATTCAAGCATTTCAAGGTCTTTTGGGCACTTCGTTCTAATGAAAGTATCTGCTGAATCTACTTCATAGTAACGAGATTTCTATAGATTTGTGTCATATTTGGGGAAACTGTTGGGACCATAAAAATACTTCGTTGTAAAGATATTCATTTTACCTGTATTTCCATTGAGGCAATTCACATGAAATTCTTACCAGACATTGGAACTAACTCAAGAAATCCACAGATACAAAGAATTCACAACATTAAAGGCTATAAACAAAGATATGTGTAATAAAGTGCAATGACACAGGGAAAAATATTGAACACGTTAATTAATACTTAGTGGAGAAGCCTTTGTTTGTAAGTACAGCTTCGAGATGCTTCCTGTATGAAACAAATCGCCTGCTGTGCTCAAATGTAATTTTGACCTATTCTTCCAAAGTGATTGTCTTTAAATCTTGAAGATTTCGGCGGACCCTCTTCTGTACCCTTATTTTTAGCTCCTTCCATAAATGTTTAGTTGGATTTAAGTCAAGTAACTGACAGGGCCATTTGTTTCTCTGAAACCAACTGAGAGTTTCCTTTGCTGTGTGTTTGGATTGTTGTCTTGCTGGAAGGTCCACCCATGTCTCATCCTCATCATCCTGATGGATGGCAGGAGATTAACACTAGAATTACCAAAGCCTACAAAAAAACTTGTAAATCCGGCCCACCTTAAATCTCTTCACACCTCTCTGTCAGCGTCTTTTGTCTTGTAAATGTGTTGAACAACAAGCAGCAAGCAGCCTCCTATACCATCACCTCCACCGCTGCAGAAAGGGCAAGAAGTTCTCCCAGCTCATGCCTTGATTATCTTGCAATGAAGTGCTGGAGTTTGAGGGGAAATAATACAGTGATCCCTCGCTATATCTCGCTTCGCCTTTCGCGGCTTCACTCTATCGCGGATTTTATATGTAAGCATATTTAAATATATATCGCGGATTTTTTGCTCATTCGCGGATTTCTGAGGACAATGGGTCTTTTAATTTCTGGTACATGCTTCCTCAGTTGGTTTGCCCAGTTGATTTCATACAAGGGACGCTATTGGCAGATGGCTGAGAAGCTACCCAACTTACTTTTCTTTCTCTCTCTCTCTTGAGCTGACTTTCTCTGATCCTGACGTAGGGGGTGTGAGCAGGGGGGCTGTTCGCACACCTAGACGATACGGACGCTCGTCTAAAAATGCTGAAAGATTATCTTCACATTGCTACCTTCTGTGTGCAGCTGCTTCGTGAAGCGACATGCTGCACGGTGCTTTGCATACTTAAAAGCTCAAAGGGCACGTATTGATTTTTGACTTTGTTTTTCTCTGCCTCTCTCTCTCTCTCTCTCCCCCTACTCCTGACGGAGGGGGTGTGAGCTGCCGCCTTCAACAGCTTTGTACTGGCGGTGCTTCGCATACTTGAAAGCCAAACAGCCCTATTGATTTGTTTGCTTTCCTCTCGTGCCTGAAGAAGGGGCCTGAGTTGCCTCGAAAGCTTGCATATTGTAATCTTTTTAGTTAGCCAATAAAAGGTGTCATTTTGCTTGGCTTTTCTCTACTCTCTGTTTCTGACAGTCTGTGCTCCTGACGCGCACTCCTTTGAAGAGGAAGATATGTTTGCATTCTTTTAATTGTGAGACGGAACTGTCATCTCTGTCTTGTCATGGAGCACAGTTTAAACTTTTGAAAAAGAGACAAATGTTTGTTTGCAGTGTTTGAATAACATTCCTGTCTCTCTACAACCTCCTGTGTTTCTGCGCAAATCTGTGACCCAAGCATGACAATATAAAAATAACCATATAAACATATGGTTTCTACTTCGCGGATTTTCTTATTTCGCGGGTGGCTCTGGAACGCAAACCCCGCGATGGAGGAGGGATTACTGTAGATCGTTATTTGGAATACATACATTTCATGTGTGTTCCGTGTATATAACAATCTATGTAAACACATCGTTAAAACAGAAACGTTTTTCATGTTTTAGTAATAAATGATAAAATGTCAACATGAACTGTATAGCCTAACGTATGAAGGCTGAAGTCCAAATATCAAACACTTTTACAAAAGATGCAAGTGCAATATGATAGTTTCCGTGGCGCAGCGGTAAGAATTGCTGACTTGTAATCAACCCCCCACCCCACCTCCAAACTCAGATCTGATGCTGTTAGTTTTTATTTGAAACTGGGAATACCTGTAGATGTGAGTGGTGTTTTGAGACAGTGGACCTGGGAATTCTCTGATCTGGGGGGATAATAGCTGACACAGAAATGCTGAGCAAAGAAGAGTGTTCTTGGCTCACCTCCCAGAGCAACTTTGTTGTTGCTTCTTACAAGAAAAAGCGATAGAAAAAGAAAAAGAGGATGCAACATCGACAAGCTTCTGTTCCAAGAACGCTGTTTCCCCCAGAAAAGCAAACTCAGTCAGTGTCAGCCACCTGTTCAATGTAATAGGAACCACAGCATAGAGAGAAGTGTGTACATTGCAACAGGTACACTTATCGTAAATGTAGGAAGGACGGTCCTTGGGTTTGTGGGAACTGTTAACTTTTGAATTTTATGATTGCATATAGCGGCAGAACTGACCTCTCTGTACTATCCTTTCCTCTGCATGTCCTGGAGTATAAAAGGAACACCACCATGCACCAAAATGTGGAGATTGGGCAAGATCGGAAAAAAAAAGAAAAAAATGTCATCACTGATTACAACTGCAAGAAGGCATGCGATTGAATATGAATAATGTTGCATCAGTGCCACAGTGTTTTACAAAATGTACTATACAGGTCATAAAATTAATTATACCAAATATCATTTATACCTATGCCTCTGTTTTGTGTCAGTACAGCTCTGACATTATGGACTATAAGGGGGTATAGCAGGTTGCTTGTGTTGGTCAACATATTTACAAGACAAAAGACACTGACTGAGAGGTGTAAAGGGATTTACAAGATTTACAAGTTTTTTCGTAGGCTTTGGTAATTATAGTGTTAATTTCAAGAATCTCTCCTTACATGGCCCCATTCATTGTTCCTTCAATTACATGAAGTCAGGCAGTACCATGAGATGAGAAACAGCCCTGCTCCATGATGCTTCCATCTCAAAACTTCACTGATGGTATAGTGTTTTGCAGGTAGTGTGCAGTGCCATTTCTCCTCCAAACATGGTGTGTAGAATGACAACCAAAACATTAAACTTCAGTTTTGTCTGATCAGACTGCATTCTGTGTAGCAAACTTTAACCAAGTGTCAACATGCCTTTTCTTCAGTAATGGATTCTTGCAAGGCGAGCGTGCATAGAGGCCATAACGGTGGAGTGTATTGTTCTATCTTTAACAATTGTATCTGCTTTCTCCAAGTCTTTCTGAAACTCGGGGGCTACTTTTCTGACTACCCTTCCGACTCCCTGGGAGCGTATGTGGCTGATTGATGGTGGAGTGATGTTCCTGCCACTTGCGGATAATGGCGCCAGTGGTGCTTACTGGAAGATTTCGAAGTTTTTAAATACATCTGTAATCGGTTCCATTGATATGGTTTGTAACAATCAGGTTGCAAAGGTATTGGGAGAGCTTTTTGCCTTTACTCATCATGAGGTGTTTCTTGTGTGACATCTTGGTAGCAAAGCATCTTTTTATAGCCCATCAACATGTACTAACCCAGCTGATATCAATTTGCACAGATAGGAGGTGGAATTACTTTCTAACTACTTACAGATTTCAGCTGGTTCCATGTCTTTCCTTGCCTTAGTGTACTGCTTTTTCTTAGTGTGTTCAATACTTTTTCCCTGTGTCATTCCACTTTATTACACATACCTTTATTTACGGCCTTTAAAGTTGTGAATTCTTTTAGTTAATACCAATGTCTGGTAAGTATTTCATGTGCATAGCCTCATTGGAAATATATTTCCTGAAAAGAATGTAGACACATTTAAAACTTAATTTCTCCCACTGTACATCTCTTATTTAATAGTGCATGCTTTTTTTGTGTACTATTTATGTATTATTTTTCTTATATAATTTTAATTTGTTTTTCTTGTATGTAATTACTCTTTGACATCTTTTAAAGCACTTTGAGGTACATTGTTTATATGAAAATGTGCTAAATGTTCTTGTTTATGATGACTGAGCAAACTAATAATCTTATGAGGAAAAGAGATAACAAAATTCCTTATACAATTTTTGCATCTTCCTCTCTTGCATAATTATGGAATGCATTCAGATGAGATTTAGCTTTTAAATTAAGACCCATATCTTATTTTTAACCTGTTGTTTCACACTGATTTGTTGGTTTCCTGAGCTTGGAAAAGAGCAGTAAAAAGTACATGAATACTGTACAAATGAACATTTTTTTAACAGAACAAGTATTTAAAATTTTGTTTTATTCAGTTTTTTTCATTCTTACTAGTTTGAGACACTGTATTCTATTACAAACCTTTCTGCACTGTAAAGTACCTTGTGATTACCCATGCTGAAAACTAGTATGTACAGCTGAAAAAGAATTGGATCGATTGATGTTAAAATAAGTTAATTATGGTTTTCTCATTTGTTAATGCCAGATTAATTGGAAAATACAGTAAGGCTCTTACTTTACTGTACTTTCCCTGTACATGGGGTTCCAGTTCATTATTTCTATTAAAAACAGAGTAATATAATTCAATTTTAGTTGTAATTTAATTATAAACAAAGACGGTAAAAATATGACAACTGCATATATATTGACAGACAAGACTGCACTTAATTTACTGTATTTAGATATTTTCTGAGGTTTCTTGATTTTACAATGTTGATTGTATAATGTGTTACTTTTATAATTTTACCATGGCCTCACAGACCTCATGTCATTGCTGTAATGCACAGCTGTTTATGAGAGAGGGCTAAATTTATATGCAACAATTGATAATTAGTGATTCAAATTAGCTATAAGACAGTAAAAGTTAGAAATTTACCTGTATAACTCATGTAACACAGTCATACACAGTACCAAATAAATGGAAGAAGTAGGTATTTTGATGAGTGTTTAAAAGCCTTTTAGACTTTTATTATTTCAAGCTTTTATGGTTTAAGATGCTGTGTAGGTTGTGTATTGCTAATCTGAGTTCAAATATAGAACTTTGCTCAAATTGGGGTGCACGTTTTGCTTTGCCATGTGGTACGTAGTCCATATCCATTGTTTAGTGCTTCTTTTCTCAGTTCACTGTTTCTGTTTCTGGCAACAGAGTTTAGATGCTGAAGTTCTCTCTGTGAAGTAAGGCTTCTTTGCAGTCTTCCCAGACTGGGCTTAGTCAGAGGGAAAATTTTGGCTAGGAAGAATACAACTCAGTTAGTGAAAATGGGTTAACTTTCTGCTCCAAAGAAACAGAGAGCAGACCTCACATTTATTTCTGAAATTGGGAGGGAAAACACCCTTAAATTTAACTCAAGCGGGGAATGTCAGACTTTATTATGAAGGGGTCAAAAGATCATATTTTTAAAAGCACTTTGATATTCATATGAGGCTGTTTTTGATATCATAACTTACTCTTTCTGATATTTACAGTAGTTTAGAAAATTTTGAATAGTTATTATTCAATCTTTCAAATAATTTATTTCTCTTTTTTTTAACTTTAAATAAATATTTATTTTTGTATATAAAGATTTCCACTCATATTTATTGAAAAATCAAGACTTACCATGGGAACATTGCATCAGTAGTGTAATACAAAACAATCTATGGAATATAAATAAAATATGCTAAGAAGAAAAATTTTTCTAATCTATACCATACTGTTTTTTCCATCATAATATAATTTTCTTAACCTTTTATAACGTTAAGCAGTCATAAGGCTATAAGTGTGAATGCAGTTAATTTAAGAAATTTGAGATATTTAGTTGAAATATAGTTAACATATTTGTAACTTAGGTGGCACCATAGTGCACTATAATTATCATAATATAAGACTATACAGTATATTATAGTAGTGGGAAATCAGAACAAAGCTAGAATAATTTGGCTCCATACACTACCGGTCAAAGGTTTTAGAACACCTTAGTTTTTCCAGTTTTTCTTTAAATTTAATCAGTCGAAATGCTATGAATGACCTAAAATTGCAAAAAAAATAAACGGTAAACTGCCAGAGGTTTAAATTTAAAGTTCATGTTAGCAAACACTGAAAAAAGGAAATTCCAGAATATTACAAACCGACCTTCTTCAGGGAACAACTAATAGGTTACAACCTACAGAAGTTCTGCAGCAACTAAAGTAAATTAAGCCTTGCAAGTTGAAGCAAACAATTTGCACAGGTGTCCCAACTTCTGTTGATTACTTAAAAATCCTCTGTCTGTTAGTACACTTTCTGAAGTACTGCTTGGAAAATTTTACCTTGCAGAAATTGGTAAGTTCCAGTGATAATGGCAAGAAAATAGCAATTAACAAATGAAATGAGACAGAGTGTTGTTAACCTTAGAAATGTAGGTCTTTCATTTAGAGAAATTGCAAAAAAAAAAATCGAAGTGTCAGCAAGTACAGTGTCCTACACAATCCAAAGACAGTTGGAAACTGGAAGAAATTCTTATTCTGAGAATTCTGAGAAATTCTGAGGAAGAGATCTGGTACACTTAAAGTCACAACCCAATATGAAGGTCACCAGCTTGCATGACAGGCACCTCATAACTCAACAGCTTCAAGCACAACTTAACAGTTGTAGAAATAAAGCAAATTTTAGTTTTCACTATTAAGACAAGACTTTGTGCTGCAGGTTTGACAGGGTGAGTGGCAGTAAGAAAGCTATTTCTTAAAGGTATGGCGGATGGCTGGAGCCCTTACCCGACCAGAATGCCCAGAGTATGGAAGGACCGGGGGAGAGAGTATTTTAATAATAATAATCATACATTTTATTTATATAGCACCTTTCCCATGCTCAAGGCGCTTCAGAGTCTTAGAATAAAAAAAAAACACAGCAGGGGTATATGTAACATTGAATACAAATGTTTTCCCGAATAGAACAATGAAACGGATAACAAAGCATTAAATAGAATAAAGGACAATAAACCAGAGTAAAATACTAAATTAAATACTAAAAGAAAAACCTAACCAGTAAACAAGGTAAACTGAAAGAAAGAGCAGAATGTTAAGTTAAGTTAAAAGCCTTCCTAAATAGATGAGTTTGAGTTGTTTTTTAAAAGAGTGAATGGAGTCAGCTGATCTAATTAATTTTGGCATGTCATTCCAAAGTCTGGGTGCTATGGAGCTGAAGGCCCTGTCACCCATAGAGTGCAGGTTAGTGTAAGGCAGAACAAGATTACCAGAATCAGAGGACCTTAGTAGGCGAACATGTGCATAGTGATTTAGAAGGTCACTGATGTAGTCCGGTGCAAGGCCATTTAAAGCTTTGTAGGTTATTAATAGAATTTTATATTAATTCCTTTAAGACACAGGGAGCCAGGATGGGTGTGATATGCTCACTGTTGCTGGTTCGTGTAAGGACTCTTGCAGCAGAGTTTTGAATCAACTGGAGCTGTGATATAAGATTAGATGGGGCACCTGCCAGCAGCGTGTTAGTTACAATAATCGATGTGGGATGTGCTAAAAGCATGGACAAGTTTCTCAGCATTAGAAAAGGAGAGGAATGAGCGAACATAAGATATGTTATTGATGTGAAAGTAAAAGTTTCTTAATGTGGTTTATGTGGGTGGAATAAGAAAGGGAGGAATCAAAAATGACACCAAGATTCCATGCATCAGAAGAAGGTCTGATGAGATCACCGTCAAGAGTGACTGAAAAGGAGCTCATTTTCTTAAGTAGCGCTTTAGTGCCAATTTGCAGGAGTTCAGTTTTGTTGCAATTTAATTTTAAAGAGTTCTGCTCCATCCAGGTTTTAATTTCACTGAGGCAAGTTGTGAGCTGAGAAAGCGCTGATGAAGTTGCACTTTTGACATTTAAGTAGAGTTGAGTGTCATCTGCATAAAAATGTTAACCCAGTCCATAGCTATGAATAATATGGCCAAGGGGAAGCATATAAATACAGAAGAGAAGAGGGCAGAGGACAGAGCTCTGACGAACTCCTTGTGTGACAGGCGCTTAGCTGGATCTGCTGTTGCCAAGACTAACAAACTCTTGCCTATCAGTCAGATAGGACTTGAACCACTGGAGGGCAGTGCCAGAGATACCCAGCATGTTCTCCATTCTGGACAGTAGAATGTCATGTATGACAGTGTCAAATGTTGCACTGAGGTCTAACAGAATTAATATGCTGGTTTATCCAGAGTCTGCTGCCATAAGAAAATCATTGGTTACCTGAAGAAGAGCAGTTTCACAGCTGTGTTGCGCCCTGAAACCAGACTGAAAGGGTTCCATCAAATCATTAGAGGTTTAGTAATTGGTGAGTTGGGAGGCTACAACACGCTCAAGAACTTTTGACAGAAAAGGTAAGTGGGAAATAGGCCAAGAATTGTTAAGATCGTCACCATCAAGACCAAACTTTTTTAACATGGGGGTTACAGAAGCAATTTTAAGTGGCTGGCACAAACTCAGTGTCGAGGGATGTATTGATTATTATCGTAACTTTCGGGATTATGGCATGAAGGCAGGATTTAAGAAGTGTGGTGGGGATGGGGTCCAGTACACAAATAGTTGGCCTCATCTTACAAAGCAGGTCATTAGCAAATGCTGATGTGACCGGTGAAAATTTAGAAAAAGGAGCTGGATGGAGTGGGAAGACAGGGAAGGATATAAACAGATGATGGATTTATATTAGTTGAATTATTTAGATCTTTAATTTTATTGCAGAAAAAGTGGAGTAATTTTTCAGACTTCAATAGAGGACGTAATTGGGCCAGATGTAGGTTGAAGTAATTTATTAATTACAGAGAACAAAACCCTTGGGTTATCATGGCCACTTTCTATTATTCTGCCATAATGTGTGTTCTTGGCTGCAGTAAGTGCATCCCTATAAGCCCTTTGATGGTCAGAGAAAGCCTGGATGTGAACAGTAAGGCCAGTCTTACGTGACATTCTCTTAAGGCGTCGGCCAGTTGCTTTCATACATCGTAGCTCTGAATTATACCATGAAGCTGAACGCTTAAAGGAAACCTCCTTATGTTTTAAAGAAGCTGTTTTATCGAGTGCTGAATGAAAGATTGAGTTATAGTGGTCAACAAGACTATCTAGTGTTGATGGAATAGGTGAAGACAGAAAAAGATCAGAAATGGATCCAGCAAGAACAGAGGGACAGATATTTTTAAGGTTTCGGAAAGAAATTTGGTGTTTACAGGTAGGAGGAGGGAGAGGTAATGAGACAGTGAAAAGCACTGCTTTATGGTCAGAGAGTCCCAAATACTGCTATAAGTGTTGGCGACAGATAATCCAGATGTGCAGATCAGGTCCAGTATATGACCACCATAGTGGGTTGGAAAATCAACATGCTGCACCAAGTCAAAACAGTCCAGTAAGGTGTGGCACCCGGCTGGGGTTCATGCCCGGCCAGGACGCCCAGGAGGACCGAAGGAGGGCTTGTACCTCCTCCAGAACATGAGGGGATGTCCGCCCTGGTTGTATTGGGGGCCACGGGTACAGAGCTTGGAAGCTCAACCCTGTAGGGGCCCCTGGTCACTGCCAGGGGGCACCCCGATGCCTTGGGAGCCCTGGACCTCAGCACTTCCGCCACACCCGGAAGTGCTGGAGGGAAGAGCATTGGGGACACCCGGAGGACTTCGGGTACACAACCAGAGCTTCCGCCACACAGGGGTGTGTCAACGGAGGCTCCTCGGGAAGCACCTGGAGTCCATCCGGGGTGTATAAAAGGGGCCGCCTCCCTCCAGTCAATGGCAAGAGTCATGTGGAAGTAGGACGGAGCTCAGAGGAGAGGAGTGGAGGCGGACCAGAGACTGAAGGTATTGTGTTGTGTGGCCAAGGACTTAAGGGGTGATTGGTGCTGCGACACTGGGTTTGTGCACTTGAACAACTGTAAATATGTATAATAAACGTGTGTGTGGTGAAATCAACATGTCTACCTGTCTGTGTCCGGGCTGTTCCCCACAAAGGATAGGAATTCATTTCTCAGTTTACATGTAGTAATGTCAATATGGATGTTGAAATCGCTAAGAAGAATGACTCTTTGGGAAAGTGAACTTAAGTGGGTTAATAATTCAGTCAGATCAGATGAAAAAAATGCATTGTATTTTGGGGGACGATAGACAACAATAAGTGAGACAGGACCAGATTTTGTTATTAGCTTAAGAGCCAGACACTCAAAAGCCAGTGAACCGTCAATGGGGATTCTTTTGATGTTTAACTTAGATCTAGCAATTACTGCGACTCCTCCGCCTTGTCTTGAGCTGCGAGGCTCAGTGAAGTTAATGTATCCGGGTGGGGTCACCTCCGTGACGGATGTAAAATCATTTGGTTTTTGCCAATTTTCTGTTAAGCATAGCAAGGTTTGAGTCTGTAATGAATTCTGATTGCACCAGTGCTTTGCCATTAAGAGATCTTGAGTTAAACAATGCAATATTAGCCGATGTGGGTTCATTGTGCACAGATCCATGACCAGAGTTTATTTTAACATATTGCAGATTTGGCACACTGACACTCTTTCCAAAGCCACGAGTAGGACGGCATATTCCTGAGCAAATGCTTCCGGTGAACTTTCCATTTGCAGCCTGGCTGTGGTGGTGACCTGACCCACGATGTAAATATTTTGGGCGCTGCACAATACCATTGTCTTTTAGGACATTCCAGTCTGACCATTTGCTCTGGACAAACTTTAATATGAAGGAGTTTGTCACGAGAGTATTTTAGCATAGTAGAGAGCAATACTTATCTGATAGTAGCTGAGAAGTAGCACAGCACAGCAGAGAAGGTGAGATGGGAGGATGGGTGGCACAGATGAGCGGCAAGCAGCAGAAAAAGCATAGTAGGAGATATTACAAAATTCACATGAAGGTACCAAAATTCGGAGGTTCCAACATACAACCACATACATATAACATTGGGTATTACAGGTGGGATCGCCCAGAGCCACATCCAGCTTGGGTGTAAACCTCAGATCATTTCTTAGTCATTAAGCACATATAGAAGGAATCGAGAGCAATCCAGTGTATAAATTATAATGAAGAAGACAGACCATCCCCGGCTCATAGATCGTCAAGGTGCAAAGAAATGTCCATAGGGCTCGTCTAGCGTGCCGCAGAAAGATTTGATTGTCCCCGAAGCTGCAAACCCAGTCAAGGCAAAGTCCATCCATCCATTATCCAACCCACTATATCCTAACTACAGCGTCACGGAGGTCTGCAGGAGCCAGTCCAAGCCAACACAGTGCACAAGGCAGGAAACAAACCCCGGGCAGGGTGCCAGCCCACCGCAGGGTGCACACACACACACCCCAAGCACACACTAGGGACAATTTAGAATCGTCAGTGCACCTAACCTGCATGTCTTTGGACTGTGGGAGGAAACCGGAGTACCCGGAGGAAACCCACGTAGACACGGGGAGAACATGCAAACTCCACGCAGGGAGGACCCGGGAAGCGAACCCTGGTCTCCTAATTGCGAGGCACAAAGTCCATAAAAGTAAATCCATATCAACACAGTTTGAGTCAATTGCATCCATGAACTATACATACAATAAAAAGAAAGTGGACAATTGCAAAAAGTTTAAGTTTAATGTGAATTTTAACAAAAAGTGTTGATAACGGGGAAGAGCGGCAGCAACATGCGTGCGCCAGCGTCCCCTCCACAGTCTACTTACTTACTTTTCAGGATAGTTTCTCCCCTGGGCCAACAGAGGGCAGTCCCCTTGGTTTCCAGCGGGGCCACGGGTCATAAGCATGGGAGTTCAACCCTACTGGTGCCCATGGCCACTGCCATGGGGCGCATTGACATTTACAGGGCCCTATTTGGCAGCACTTCTACCACACCTGGAAGTGCTGCCGGAAGAAGCTCGTTGGACACCTGGAGTCCCTGTGGGTGCCCTATAAAGGGAGCCAGTCACCACCACTCAATGGCCAGAGTTGGGAGGAAGAGAACAAAGCCTGAGGAGGAGTGGAGGTGGACAGACTGGTGGCAGAGAAGGGACTGAATTGTGTTGTGTGTTGATGGTTTGTTCACCGTAAATAACCGTGCTGGGTGCAAAACCTGTCTCTTGTCTATGTTGGGGTTGGCTTCACAAAGGACAAAATAGGGCCTTGAAATACATAATTTTATACATTTAATGATTCCTTGATTTTTTTTTTTTTTTTTTTTTTTTTTACTTGTTGTTGGTTATTTTTTCTATGCCTTGATTTCATGAAACATTAACACATTAAACTGCATGCATTTCCATAAAACCTGAAAAAACTGAGATGATTTAAAACATTTGACCAGTAGTGTGTATGCATCTAACATTGATGACAAGTAATATAGATAGTACTTTATTTGTCTCCAAGTGGAAATTCAAATTTTACATTTGTACCTAATATCTCTTTTTTGTCTCCAAAATAAAGTTTTATAATGGCTGGAGATTTTTTTTATTTTATTGATTTTAATTAAAATCAAATAACAATCCATGCAATCAAATCAGACTTAACAAAACCAAAATTTAACCCTCTCCCAAATGAAAAAGAGGCGAGCCAGCCATCAAAGCCAGTCTTTAAAATCAGCAAGGAAGGAACAATATCCTTTTCCTCGATATAGAAGTTTATTCTAAAATGTTATTGATTAGATCCTGCAGTATTTAAAAAAAGTTTTAAACAGATCTTCTGAGTGAGAATTAGATTTTTTCCACTTTCAAACTGTTTAGGACATCAGTAACCATCTGACTTAAAACTGGTGGGGTGGGATTCTTCCAGTTGTGCAAGATAAGTCTAAGTGCTAGTAGTGAGGTAAAGGGCAATTATGATTTGTTTGTCCTTCTCCACTTTAAGCCCATCTGGGAGTACATTAAATACAACTGTTAATGGATTAGGACTGAATGTGACACCAAGGCAATCTGATTGGCATTCAAAGATTTCTGTCCAAAATTATGTTAACTTGGTGCATGCCCAAAACATGCGAACCAGTGAGACTGGAGCTAGATTGCAACTTTCACAGGCTGAATGTTGCCCTGGAAGCATTTTAGTTTTAGTTGAGGATAAATGCACTTGAAGATTTTAAGTTGAATAACTTAATGCCTTGCACATATGGAACTAGAGTATATTCTGTACATGGCAGCCTTCCACTCCTTTTCTGAAATATTAAGCAAAAGATCCCTTGCCCATTTGTACCCTGGGATCTTTGAAAGGAAGGGACTTGAAAATGTTTTTATAAGTTATAGAGATGCTATCTGAGTCTTCAAGTCTGATCAATGTTTCTTCTGGAATAGAAATAGCTGGAAGGAGAGAAATATTATGCAGGTTTCGTTTAGCAAAGTTTCTAGCTTGAAAGTAGTGGAAAAATTGTGTTGATGAGAAGATAAATTTGAAGTTTAATTGCTTGTAGAATGCAAAAACATTCTCTAAATGTTTTAATCGCAGACATTTTCCAAACATTGAATACTGTGTATGTCTGAGAGGGTGAAAAAAGTGGTTGTTATGTAGAGGTGCAGCATGCTTCCTACATTGGTTCCACATTCTGAGTGAATGAAGGGCAATTGGATTATTGATGTACTGACAATAGTTTATATTTACATTTACTAGAGCAGAAAGATGGGGATATAAAGAAGCAGTACACGATTTTACTTCTATTGTAGACCAGGCTTGTATATGTTTGTATCAAATTGTGTCAATGTCCAGGTCTTTATGGCCTGTATGTTTGCCGGCCAGTAATAAAAATTGAAAGCTTGGTAGTGTCATGCCCCCTTCCTACTTTATGTTGGTGTAGAGTCACCCTTTGGATGCATGGATGTTTCAAATTCCAAATAAATAAGGCTATGATTGAATCTAATTTCTTAAAAAGTTATTAATGTACCGTATATGGAATTCGTGTGATAGAATTAAAGAAGCTTGAGAAATATGTTCATCTTTACTTTAATTCTCCCTGTTAATGTGAAATGGAGGGTACACCATCTATACACATATTGGTTTTTTTTTTTTTCCATGTAGACAGCAGCATTTTCTTGAAAAAGAGCTTTATATTTACTTGTGATGTTTACCACAGATATTGAAACTGATCTGCTAAGATAAATGGAAAAGTGTCCAGTCATATACTGTGTGCTAGAAAGTTCTTTGGGAAAAGCACACTTTTATTCAAATTACTTTTGAGTCCACATATCTTCTGAAAATCTGCTAGTACTTTTAGGACTACTGGCACATAATTTTGTAGGTCAGATACAGTATGTGCAGTACCATATCATCTGCATATAGTGATATTTTTCTGTTCAAGTCCTTCACTTAAAATCCCCTTTATCTTTGATGCATTTTGAAAGGGGACATTCTTGTCGAGTACAGTGTTCTACTTTGAAGTAGTCTAAAATAATGATGTTAATATGAACTGAGGCTTCTGGACTAGTATAGAGTAGTTTGATCCATTTACATATATTTGGGCCAAACCCAAATTTGTGCATTGTAGTGAATAGGCAATCTCATTCAACCATATCAAGTGCTTTTTATGCATCCAAAGACAGTAAGTTCTCTGGGGTGTTTGATTTAATGGGTGAATATATTATATTGATCAAACGTTGAAGATTAGAAGCCAAGTGTCTGCCTTTAATAAATCCGGTTTGGTCTTGTGATATTACAGAAGGAAGAACTTTCTCAATCCTTCTAGCTAGATCTTTGGAGAGTATCTTAACCTCATTACTTAGGAGTGAGATTGGTGATATGATGTACATTGTAGTAAGTCCGTAATTTTCCTAATGATTGATGATAAGTTTGAGGTAGAATTTTGTTGCCTTTAGCATCTATAAACATTGCTAATAATAGTTGATCTAACTTGTTTGAATTTTTTTACTAAAATTCCACTAGGTAGCCATCAGGGCCAGATGCTTTCCCACTATAAAGTGAGTTTAAGGTGTCTAGTAATTCTGAGAGTGTCAGAGTGTTTATCCAGTTCCACAGCACTAAGAGCATCTAGCTGTTGTGTCTATAACAAGTCAAAAAAACTCATTAGATTGTGCCTTATCTACTTTAGACTGCATAGAATATAACAACTTATAGTACTCTCTAAATGTTTGAGTTATATTTTTATGGTCTATGATTTTATCTCCATCTGTGTTGGTAATTGATGTTATTGCATTGTGGACTCCCTGCTTGTAGATTGTTGAGGTAAAATCTTACTGGCCTTCTCTCCAAATTCATAATAATGATATTGCGATTTAAAGGTGAGCTGTTCTGTTTCTTTAGTAGTCAAGAGGTTAAATTCTGGTTGCAGAACCTCTCTTTTTCTATAAAGTGCCTCATTTGGAGACCTGCCATGTACTAGATTTATTCTAGTAATTTCACTGATTAATTCAGATGCCTTCTTAATTTCCAATTTATTTTTATAAGAAGGATATGAAATAATCTGTCCTCTTAAAAATGCCTTCAGAGTTTCCCAGGGTAGTCTTGCAGAGACGTCTGGGGATGCATTTATCCTAATAAAATAATCAATTGTGCAATTTTCGTCAGCTAATGACAGGGGGTTAAGATGCCAGCTTCGAGATAAGTGTGTTGATCATAGTGACTTAAGGTCCATGATGTGGTCGAAGATGACAATAGTGTTGTACTTGCAAGATAAAAACTTTTATCTGCTGGAATCCAGGCACTTCCAGGCAGGCAGAAGGTGCAAGTGCATTGAGGGTGGAGACTACATTGAGAATTGACATTATTGGTTTTATTAAGGTTCGTTCCATTTTCTAATAAATCCCATTTTCTAACTTTAGCTGGACACCTCCTTGTACTATCTTGCCATTAAAACCTATTAAGTGAGTGAAAGCTTTATTTTTTTTAATTCATCATTAAGACCTTTGATATTACAACTTACAGTGCATCCAGAAAGTATTCACAGTGCATCACTTTTTCCACATTTTGTTATGTTACAGCCTTATTCCAAAATGGATTAAATTCATTTTTTTCCTCAGAAGTCTACACACAACACCCCATAATGACAACGTGAAAAAGTTTACTTGAGATTTTTGCAAATTTATTAAAAATAAAAAACTGAGAAAGCACATGTACGTAAGTATTCACAGCCTTTGCCATGAAGCTCAAAATTGAGCTCAGGTGCATCCTGTTTCCCCTGATCATCCTTGAGATATTTCTGCAGCTTCATTGGAGTCCACCTGTGGTAAATTCAGTTGATTAGACATGATTTGGAAAGGCACACACCTGTCTATATAAGGTCCCACAGTTGACAGTTCATGTCAGAGCACAAACCAAGCATGAAGTCAAAGGAAATGTCTGTAGACCTCCGAGACAGGAATGTCTCGAGGCACAGATCTGGGGAAAGTTAGAGAAAAATTTCTGCTGCTTTGAAGGTCCCAATGAGCACAGTGGCCTCCATCATCCATAAGTGGAAGAAGTTCGAAACCACCAGGACTCTTTCTAGAGCTGGCCGGCCGTCTAAACTGAGCTATCGGGGGAGAAGGGCCTTAGTCAGGGAGGTGACCAAGAACCCGATGGTCACTCTGTCAGAGCTCCAGAGGTCCTCTGTGGAGAGAGGAGAACCTTCCAGAAGAACAACCATCTCTGCAGCAATCCACCAATCAGGCCTGTATGGTAGAGTGGCCAGACGGAAGCCACTCCTTAGTTAAAGGCACATGGCAGCCCGCCTGGAGTTTGCCAAAAGGCACCTGAAGGACTCTCAGACCATGAGAAAGAAAATTCTCTGGTCTGATGAGACAAAGATTGAACTCTTTGGTGTGAATACCAGGTGTCACGTTTGGAGGAAACCAGGCACCGCTCATCACCAGGCCAATACCATCCCTACAGTGAAGCATGGTGGTAGCAGCATCATGCTGTGGGGATGTTTTTCAGCGGCAGGGACTGGAGACTAGTCAGGATAAAGGGAAAGATGACTGCAGCAATGTACAGAGACATCCTGGATGAAAACCTGCTCCAGAGTGCTCTTGACCTCAGACTGGGGCGACAGTTCATCTTTCAGCAGGACAACGACCCTAAGCACACAGCCAAGATATCAAAGGAGTGGCTTCATGACAACTCTGTCAATGTCCTTGAGTGGCCCAGCTAGAGCCCAGACTTGAATCCGATTGAAAATCTCTGGAGAGATCTTAAAATGGTTGTGCACCGACATTTCCTATCCAACCTGATGGAGCTTGAGAGGTGCTGCAAAGAGGAATGGGCAAAACTGGCCAAGGATAGGTGTGCCAAGCTTGTGGCATCATATTCAAAAAGACTTGAGGCTGTAATTGCTGCCAAAGGTGCATCGACAAAGTATTGAGCAAAGGCTGTGTATACTTGTGTACATGTGATTTCTCAGATTTTTTTATTTTTAATAAATTTGCAAAAATCTCAAGTAAACTTTTTTCACGTTGTCATTATGGGGTGTTGTGTGTAGAATTCTGAGGGAAAAAAGTGAATTTAATCCATTTTGGAATAAGGCTGTAACATAACAAAATGTGGAAAAAGTGATGCACTGTGAATACTTTCCGGATGCACTGTACATAATTCACTGTTTTGTCATATAAACATAGCTTCTGAACTTTTGTTGACTTGTTGTAGTCTTAGGTTAAGGTAGTACATTTTAACATATGATGGTTTTGACGTAGATTTCATATTATTGTCAGGTGTTATGGCTATGAAGCCTATTGTCAGTTATTGGAGTATAAAGGATAAATAAGAAATAGCAAAGCTCTCTTCCCATCCCCATCCCCTCACCGATTTTTGCCTCCCCAGTGAGGCAGACCACACTTCACAAACTCCTGGGGCCTCATGTATAACGTTGTGTGTAGAATTCACACTATAATATGGCGTTTGGACAAAAGCGGAAATGTGCTTACGCACAAAAAATCCAGATGCATAAATCTGTGTGAATGCCAACTTCCACGTTCTTCTGCTACATAAATCCGGTCAGCATGAAAAGTAACACACGTTCACGTGCCTGCTATCCCGCCCCAACTCCTCCCAGAATTACACCTCTTTGAATATGCAAATCAATATAAATAGCCCTTAAGCTCAGCCTTTTGTGAAAAGACAATGGCAAAAGCACGGGGGAAAATAGAAGAATTTCAGCGAATACCAAGTGGAGGCAAGGAAAAACATACTATTTGTTGGTTTAAACAGTGATATAATCAACAAAAGGAAGTTGATCGAGTGACATAAATTGTGGGAGAAACTCGAAAGCTCAAGTTCACAAGGTTGCACAGTGCCCGAAATAAAGAAGTTGTCAGATATCAAAATTGCCGTGAAAAGGCGAGTCGTAGCCCACCGTCTGAGTGTCATATGAAAGCATATTAGGGTACAGAGAAAAAAAAAAATAGGCACACAGTGGGATAAAAGCACGAGATGTCAACTTTAATCTCGAAATTTCAACTTTAATACGTAGTTTATTTTGTCATTAAAGTAGAACATCATAAACTTCATCTTAAAATCATTTAGTTTACTAGTTTCTCAAATTCCATCGTAACTAAAGTAGCACGTTAAATGCTTTGTTTTGAATTTGATCTTCTATGTGCTCTATGTGCACTACCTGCTTCTTAAACGGGCTTTCTCTTCCTTCGACAGGACACAGAATCCATTACATTCTTAATATTACAGCTTTCTTAATAATTAAAATACTGAGATGTATACGTGATATTTTCATGATGATAGGAGTTAAAGCATGTTATTAAACATGGGAACACGATGGCGCAGTTATAGTGATGAGCAGGCGGCTCGTCCACAGATTGTTCCTGCCTCCCGCAAGATGCTTGCTGCGCCATGCGCTACCTTCGATGAAATAATTTATTGCAGCAGTACTGTCTCTTTCAAACATACTAACTCCCAATTCCTGTCCTTCCTTTTCTTTCTCCAAGTAACCAATCGCCACACAATCAGCTCTGTAATAGATGTTAAGCCATCTGTAAGCTTAGAACGTTGATTCTTCAAAACTTTTAAGGAACATTGAAATATCTTTGTAGTACATGTTTAATTATTCTATCCATCTGTCTTTCCGCAGTGTCACGCCAACCCCAGCAAGAATACAGCGCGAGGCAGGAACAATCTTTGAATGGAGCATCAGCTCCTTGCTAGTGCTGCGGCACCGTGGCCTCACATGTTTAATTATTAACAACTAGCTAAATACCCAGTGGCTTCGCTCACTGCGTGCAAGGGAAAAAAACTAACATTTAACATGCAGCATTTATAAAATAAATTTGTTAATTACCAATGTTATTTTTGAACAAATAAAGAGCATTTACAATAACATAGAAATTCTATAAATATTAATTATTAAGTAGTAAAACATTTTGATAAAAGAATTTGAAGAAGATATAAGAAGCGTATAAATTATTAAACAGTCAAACATTAACATTTAAGAAGTAAAGATGCATTGAGTACTACTGCAGTGGTTTCGGGCAAACTACCTGCTTGACAACCTTGCACTATGTGCCTGTGATTTAAGAGAAAAATTATTCTGAGAAATGTGGAATGCTACCTTTCCGTGCTTAACGGGCAGAAGGTCCAAACAATTCCCAAGTCCAATACTTAACATGAAGAGGTCGGTACATCTTTTTAGATGTAAACCCTCCATCTTCTTAAAAGAATTCATCACAAAAGCGATCTTGAATGTTGCTGGGTTTTAGTGAACCGAATTCATCTTAAGGTACAGTAAGTAGCCATGCATCGCAATTTAGCAAGAGAGTCCCACTTCGATAGCGCCGATTACACTTATTCGCAAAGATTTCCACTGTCCCAGGAGCCGACGGAGCACTTGAAGTGTGACAAACAGTGCGAGAAGAGAGGACGCTGCCCGAAACTGTGAAGCTGTTGACCCGGAAGAAAAGCCGGACATTCCGAGCCTCCCAGCTTCCACTTTGTTCTTATGACCCCTCGCCGCTGAAGGCGGTCTCGTCTTCACATTGTTTACAGCTCGGCGCAGTCAAAAAGTAGAAAGACGCAAAGCTGTTTTCTTCATCTCTTGTACTATCAAGTACTGCGAAATAAAAAAAAAGTTACAATGTGGCAGTTTTCTCTGTGAGGACGGCTCAGCGCTTGAGTCCAGAGAGGAGGGCTGGGAGAGGGCGAAGCGGGTGGAAAGTTCTATGGTGATTAGTTCCTATATTATAATGATGTTCTGTGGCCATACGTAATTTCTGTTACCCGTGGTCATACGTCATTTCAGTTTCAAACACGAAAAGAATTTTATTTCTATAGATATAGATTATTTAAATGAAGTTAGTTTTATCTGTATAATATAATAAACATATTTTGCTGCATTTCATCTTAAAAATGATATCGTCATCATATGTAAATATGTGCTTTATACAGTGGCGCAGGTTATGCAATATTGTAACTGTATCACAAGTTTATAGTGAGGTAATTGTACTTGTAAGTACAAACAGTTCTATAAGGAGCACTTGATGGATTGATTGAGTGCGTTTATAGTTCTTGGGATGAAACTGTTTCTAAACCGTGAGGTCCGTACAGGAAAGGCTCTGAAGCGTTTTTCGGGTGAGAGCAGTTCAAATAGTGAATGGCTGCGGCAGCGTGTGCTTGATTCTGTATACCGATAATTCTCTTTCCAATCAGCTGCTCCGAGTGGTGCAATGAGAGTAACAACGCTAAAGCAGCTATGGTGTTTGGAATAGTTTGGCCATTCTGTGGACCATTATATTGTTACAGGTTACTTACAATCAGATGCCATAAACTAATAAACAGTATGTGGTTAATTTCAGTGTATTTATAAAGCCGCGTCAGAGATGTGGATCTGAAAAAGAAAGGGAAACCACACTGGATCAGTAGCACTGCTTTGACGCTGGGTGCCACCAGTTTGCAAAACCGAGAAAATGTGCGTGGCTTTACACCAAGTTTAGGTTTTATACATCGCGATTTGAGCGTGGAAACGGGCTTACGCAACATTTTTGTGTGTCATCCTTTTCCTTTTCTTCCTGAACCTTATCTTTGGTGCTCATGCTTTTTTATTCTTGCATATAATGGAAATACAGGATATCATGGGATAATAATAAAGAAAAGAGTAACATAACACTGCTGCTATCGGACCTCACCTCTAGCTGTCTGGATGTCTGTCTAGATTTGGTATTTTGTAATAACTAGGACAGAATGGAGGGTTTAGAGGTGATTGAACCACTAGGGTCATATGACAAAATGTGGGATAAGCCTTTAAGTGCAGAGACATTCAAGAAGCCATAGAACAGGTTTAACTGTGTTTTACATATAATTCAGGACAGGTACTTACCAAAATTTGGAATAAGAAGGAAAGTAAAGAATCTCCACAGTTGGTTAGTAATTAGTTGAAAAGGAAGCTGCACAGGAAAAAAAAAACAGGTGTACAATGTCTATAAGATGTATAACTTCAATGCAAACCGTAAGACATATGAGAGCATGAGGACAACCATTAAGAATGATATTAGGGAAGCTGAAGAGTGTGGATTTCTTTTTTCATCTGTTTGCAACTGCCTGCAGAGAAAACAAAGAAGTGTAAGTAATGTTAAGCTTTTATCATCTGACACTTCTTTGATGTTTTATTACCAAGTTGAAGGGAATCATCCATAATGAGGAATTGCTTTATTTTCAATAAACAATAATTTTGTCAAAAGGCATACTGTACTAATGTTTGGAGCACTGCACTCAAATATTTATATAACCGTATAAAAGTGAGCCACATGGTGCTACTTACTTAGCTTTCATGAACTTAATCCTAGCAATGGTATGCTCCCAACAAAGAGAACTGCAAATTACTTGTTAAACTAATATACATCTCTGTTGAAGAAGTCATGGAAAGCAAAGTCAGATAACTCAAGCCACTATGTTTTATTAATCAAAACACAAATCTCCAATAAAAACTATACGCAGCAAAGGTTTGAAAAAAATGTTCTATATCCAGGTAAGAGATGCGTCATTCACCCCCAGTTTTATTATGAAGTTGTATTACATTTACTTTATTCCAAATGAGAGACAGAATTTGAAAAAAATATGAAACAAGTGGGGCTATATACTGTAGAACTGCAACGGAATATTGGTTGAATAGAACTATAGAAACATGCCAGAGTGTAATGTTTCATTATAAAGTTCGAATCCCATTGTACCGAATACCGAAGTAACAAAATTCTCAGAATAGTGATTACTTTTTGTGGGCCCAGACAAACGTTCATACAACATGATGTTTAACGGTTTTCATTTTAATTAAATGTAAAATTCTGTATAACAAATGTTAAGTTTCTGGCCAAAATACTTGCAATGGAAATAAAGAAAAATGTTTCTTTCTGTTGTATCAAAAGATCAAACTACATTTACTAATGACTGACAATTACTTTCACATAATCAAATATGTACAACATAATACAGTATAACCTCTGGTCACGAACGTTTCAGAACATGTACAAATCGGGTTACGATCAAAAAGTTTGCCAAAATTTTGCATCTGTTCACGACCACACGCTCTTGTGGCGAACAAAAACACTGGCGGCCAGATTCCCTATGTGCGTTTGTATGCGCCAATGATGTGCCATTCTCTGTTTCCCATTTTCTTTTGTTTGCGTATACAGGGCCTAACAAAGCAGCTGATGTTGTAAAAGGAGTTATAATGTTAACCAAGCAGAGGCCTCAAGCTGGAAGAGGTGGAAAAACTGTTGCTAGTGTGGTTGAACGAGAAGCAACTTGCAGGGGATAGCGTAAGCGAGCCGATCATATGCGAGAAAGCCAGGAAGATTCATGGCAATTTGCTGAAAAAAAAAATCCTTCTTGGAGTGGCGAAGGTGAGGAATTTAAAGCCAGTAGAGGATGGTTTAAAATGAGAGAAGTGGCATTTATTTTTTTTTCTCTGTGCTTAAAACTCATAAAAGTGTTTACAGCGAGCGGTTTGTAAGGGTCTAGAGTGAACTCTTACAATGTTAGTTTTCTCTGTTGTTCAAGGTTTTCTCTGTGTTATTCAATGTTTTTACATTTAGTTTACTATTACACTGTGCATTATATGATATATATTTTTTCAGCACAAAAATAGTTAATTATATTTACATACAGTTCGTACGGTCTGGAATGGATTAATTGTATTTACATACAATTTTTTTGGGGAAATTACATTCGGGTCGTGTCCAGAGTTTTGGAAAGAATTGCGGTCGTGACCAGAGGTACCACTGTACTGTGTAATATATATGTTGTTTCATAATTCACAGATATTCCAGAGAATGTTCTGCTGTATGTGGTTACAGAAAAAGCCTTGAATACTTTTTATTGTATTAATCTGCAGAATGACATAGCAGTTAAATATAAAAGACCTAGACCCAAAAACAAAATTTTATTGACTAAACCCACCATACTAATCAACTTTGCATACCTTTTCCTTGTCTGAAAAATGTACTTCCTCATTAAAGTTGAAAATGTCCAGAGGAAGAATTAACTGAGATAAAGGACTACAGAGATTTGCATTTGTTTTCTCAAACATTACTCTTTTAATGTTCTTTGGCTGTATTTTCTCTGAAATATGTAGCATCATGATAATTGTGTGTTATGATGTAATCTATACATATAAAGAAGAGTTGGGATCCGTGTGGCTGTGTTTGTGTGTTTGTGGAGGGACGGAGAGTTAAGTTGGGTGTTGGAGTCACGTGATCATCTCCCCTCCCATTCACCTCATTTCATTCACTTCATTTCGCTCCGAGCTGAGCTCCGCAGCCGACGCCGTCTTGCCGTCCTTTCTCCTTTACTGATTTACTGTTTAGTAGACGCGGTACTTACTGAATAGTATTTTTTCCTTTAGTGTTTCTACTTAGTGTTTCTTAGTGTTTAGTAGACACGGTGTGCGAAAGGAGAGTTGGGATCCGAGAGACTATGTTTGTGGAGGGATGGAGAGTTAAGGCAGGTGGGGGAGTCACGTGATCATCTCCCCTCCCATTCACCTCATTTCATTCACTTCATTTCGCTCCGAGCTGAGCTCCGCAGTTGACGCGGTTAGTTCTTTCTCCTTTACTGATTTACTGTTTAGTAGACGCGGTACTTACTGATTAGTATTTGTTCCTTTAGTGTTTCTTAGTGTTTAGTAGACGCGGTGTGCCGGTGTTCCCGGTGGTGTTGCGGTTTAGTGTTACTTTCTACTTCGTTTTTGTACTTTAGTGTTTAATAATAAATAATAATAATTCATTTCATTTATATAGCGCTTTTCTCAGTACTCAAAGTGCTAAAATAGTGAGTGATACTTAGCTGATAGCAGTGTAGAAGCAGCACAGCACAACGCAGCCGGTAGGACAGGCGGGTGTGGTAGCGTAGGTGAGCGGCGATAGCAAGCAGCAGGAGGAGGAAGCAGGATTTGGATGTTCCAATACACAGCCATAAACAGTAACGCTTGGTAATTTCAGGCGTGATCGCCCCGAAGCCATAAGCCAGGTTAGTATGAACATCAGATCAGTTACTAGTCGTAGAGTACTGTAAGATGAAACGTGAGCAGATCAGCATAGCGAATATAATCACGGAGACCGATCATCCCGAGGTGCTAGATCGCCAGGTACAAAGAAATGTTCATAGGTCTCGTCCTGTGATCCACAGACTCAGCTGTTCCCAGTAAAGTGGAGTCCATAAAATCTGTAAATATTAAGCCAAATCCAAGCAATTCGAGTCAGCTGTATCCATGAACTATACGTACAATAAACGAAATAAAACAAGCATAAGAACGCGCAGAATTAAGGCGAATTTTGCGAAATGTGTTGTTAACAGGGAGGAGTGGCGACAACAAGCGTGCGCCAGCGTCCCCTCACCTGCTATAATAAAGCAGTTATAATAAAGAAGTTTAGTAGACTTTTACTTTATCTCATTTAGTGTTCTTCCCGGCGGTATTGCCGTTTTTTAGTGATAGTGTCTACTTAGTGTTTGTGTTTAGTGTTATGGAAGGAGTGATCTTACCACTGTCAGATTTTGCAATGAATGAGTTGGTAAATAATGATTATTTATCAACAGATCACACGAGCAAATTCAACAAAATTTTAGCTGCGCATACAATTTCCAGCCTCAAAAGGTTTTGCTAATGTGGACTCCTGACATACCTATAATGCCCATTCCACAAAATGCAAAACATATTCAAATATTACCTTCTGCAGCTACTGAACGAGTGACTCACTGAGTGTGTACCTATTATGATGGTGCTGTAATTCATGTCTATGACAGTTTAAACGCTGATAAAAAATTCAACCTCACCGAAGAGCAGCTTCGTTTCCTTCATGCTTTGTTTCCTTACAAACCTCCCATAGTTTATGAAGACGCACAGCAACAATTAAATCATACAGATTCTGGTGTATTCTCAATTGCATTTGCTGTGTGTATTTCTTTAGGTATTGACCCAAGTGATGTATATAAAAAATGTAAATGTTCGTTTGTTCAAAACCTTAAATCTCCGAAAGTTCTACACCGATTGCTTTGAAATTTTGACACAACGTTGCATTCGAATACGCGCGTGTTTTTATATACATATTATATAGATGTCACACCTGTGAAAGGTAAAAACATGCTTTTTTTGAAAACACAGTGCCATCTGTTGGACGTAAAAGCAACACACGCCATACTAAATATTTTACGATTCTATTTCAATGTTTCGATCAAATACATTTGTAAGTACGTGAATAAAGGCACCGACATGGCAGTTTTTGGCGTGCAACCAGAAAGAAGTGATAGGAATGCGGTCATACATATCGATAAAATCGCACAGTATTAGGCTGGAAGATACATAAGCAGCAATGAAACTATATGGTGAATTCTTTCATTTCCTATACATGAACGAAGTCCAGATGTTGTTCACTTAGCAGTACATCTAGAAAATGGACAACGCGTTTATTTCACAGCTGGAAATGTGCACCAAATAGCCCTGAATCCACCGGCTACAACGTTAACTGCTTTCTTTACGTTATGTCAAAATGACGCGTTTGCGAAAACACTGCTGTATTCGTAAGTGCCTACGTATTACACATGAAATGCGAGTAGAAAATCATTTGAACAACGCAAGCGAGGAGAGCGAGTCAACGGACAACCTGGCATATTCAAAGAAACTACGATAGACAGACTGTACACCGTGGATCCCAATCAAGATGAATGCTTCTTTGTTCACATGCTGTTGGTAAATGTGCCCGGTCCAACGTCTTTCCAGCAATTGAGAATTATCAACGGCGTTACACATGCCACTTTCCGAAGTACATGTCAAGCTCTGAATTTATTGGAGAACGACCGACACTGGGATGTATACATTAATGACGCGTGCAACACGTCACATCCAAATCAAATTCGTGCATTGTTTGTAATCATATTGACAGCCTGCTCTCCTTCATCTCCAACACAGTTATGGGAGAAATATAAATCGCACATGGCTGAAGATATTTTCAGTCGAATACGCAAGTAAAATTCAAATATAAACATGGATTTCACAGCAGAAATTTACAAATAAGCGTTGATAATGATTGAAGATTTGTGCTTAGAAATCGCGAACAAAGTTCTCAATCAATTGGGAATGCCATCACCGAATTGATCTGCTGCTGCTTCGTTCGATGTAGAATTGCGTCATGAACAAAATTACAACACGGGCGATCTTTTGTCATATGTGCAATCAAATATTCCTAAGCTAACGCTTCAGCAAAAAGGCATTTACTATCAAATAATGCAAACTGTCAATAACGGGGTTGGAGAAATCTGGAAATTGGGAACGGAAAGGTGCCGGTTGATCTGGCCTCAGGACGAATTTCATTGCCTCATAACTTCTGCAATTTATTGACGTCAAAAGAAGAATTGGTTGAAAAAGTATTTCCCAATATTCAAACCAATTATAAGAATCACGATTGGCTGAGTGAACGAGCTATTCTTGCGGCCAAAAACAAAGATGTCTACGAACTTAACAATATTATTCAGTCTAACATTCTGCACAGACAATGGAACAACAAAAAATATTGTATACCCACAAGCATTGTGAAATTAAACATATTAGAAACATGCGCTTTCTCTTTTCTTGCTTTTCCATTTAACCAGACTGAGCCACAGCAACGCATGGCTGGGTACAGCTATATTACATATATATATATATTCACGGCATTCGTAGTCTGTGTCACAATCTGATTGTATGGGTGGTTACCTACCAGGTAACGCTTGTGGTTGGTCAGCAATCTGCTAACATCCGCCACGGTGCCCTCAGTTTGTGAGGAGCAGATCATAGAATGGTTGAAATAGTTTACTGTCAAATAAATGCAAAGAGTACACGACACGTGTTTCGCCCTCATTCTGGGCTCATCAGGTGTACACACTCTGCACTCCCTCTTGGGAATCGAACCTCGGACGTCAGCGCCAGAGGCGATGCCCCTAACGTTGCGCCACGGCGTGTGGTTCGTTTATTTGACAGCATATATATATACCAATAATGTTACTGAGAAACTTGCAGCCACCGAAACTTTGTAATGGCACGAGACTTCATGTCACATGCCTGCAAAAGAACCTAATTGAGGCAACTATTTTTACTGGCAGTGGCTCAGGGGAGAGAGTTTTTATTCCTCGCATCCCCGTTATACCCTCTGATCTCCCATTTCAATTCAAACACCTCCAATTTCCAGTAAGGCTCTGCTTCACAATGACAATTAATAAGTCTCAGGGACAGACCCTACAAAAGGTTGGCATTGATTTGAGGCAAGATTGCTTTTCACATGGCCAGCTATACGTTGCATGCTCAAGAGTAAGCTCAGTGCACAGCTTGGTCATATTACAACCGGAGGGGCGAACTGACAATGTGGTATACAAAGAGATC
This sequence comes from Erpetoichthys calabaricus, assembly GCF_900747795.2. Lineage (NCBI taxonomy): Eukaryota > Metazoa > Chordata > Cladistia > Polypteriformes > Polypteridae > Erpetoichthys > Erpetoichthys calabaricus. The sequence goes on from NC_041407.2 coordinate 34,058,035, forward strand.
CTTAACAAATAATTATTGGTACATTTTCCCTCAGTTTATTATTTAAAATTTTAAAGCAGTACTTAACCGCTGCGAAGCGCGGGTATTTTGCTAGTTTAAGATATTTAAAAGAAAGAAACGGCTTTCTGATAGGACTTTTCTTGCAATATTGAAACAGCCTGTTTTGTTCAAACAGCTTGTCATGTTACTTGACTACTGAAAATGTACCTTGCTTGTTATTGCTGTAGTATTTGCTTAAGAACTACCTGAATGTTTTGTTAATTAATTTAAGTAGAAAGTGTAACAGTCTGTTATATTGTGAGTCCAAAGTATTGTTTAGGTATGCATGTTTTTGTTGATAGGAGATAAAAACTGGTTTAAACAAAATGTCTAACGAAGAACTGCTACCATAATACATTTATGGATTCAAAAGCTGTTTCTAAATTATACAGACATGATTTGCTATAAAAGAGCTGATCAGAGATAAGAAAGGAGAATTAGAAAAGTTAAGACAAGAAAGTTGAGTTACTTCAACCAACGCAAGAAACTATCCACTTGGAAAGACTACACAACTGTTAATACAAATTGTTTAATGTTTGCAGATTATTTTTCTTTTGTTGATGGTACTATGTGTTTAAATAATGCTTAATAAATGTGAAACTTTTTCTCCTGCCTGTTCTGATACTGTATCTAATTGGCTATAGTTACAGATGTAAAAGAAAAGGGAAAGTATTAAACTACAACAGCAGTCAATCCAGAAAGAGTGGTAAGAGTATGGCATTTGGGACAGTCTTTTAATGGCTACATAATAAAGATTATAAAGGGGAAGAAGGTCACCCCATGACCCTGCCATGACAAAACAGTTCCCCAACGGCAAAATTTCAGAACAAACTCTAATGTATTGTCTTGCCAATGGAGAATCTATACAAATTTTAATGTGTTGTAAAACAGAAGTCTGTTTTTCAAAGTAAAACTCTATCTTTATATCTTTAAAGGCAAAATCAACCTCAATATAATCTAAAATTAAGATATTTAATGTCATGAAGTAACACACATCTCCATTACATATGTGACAGTGTTGTAAAATTCAAGTTACTCTCCATATTATTTTCAGATTACTTTCTATTAATATACTTATTGTAATGTGATGTTAGCTCATGGTTTAAGCTAATATTGTTAGTTTTACTATGGCCTAATACTCCACCTAGGATGAATTAATTATTTGAGCCTCTCTACATTCTTATCGGTTTTCTTTTCCTTGTTGTTGAATTAGATTACAGAATCACAACGTTTCCAGATATAGCAAATGTTTAAAGAAAATCAGAAATATTAATAGGCAGTTAAGGAAGATTATCACTGAATATACAGAAGTCTTCCTAAAAATGTCAAGTATTATAGCAATAAGAGAGCAGTCAGGACAAAGTATGTGTTTTAAGAACAGTATGGGAAAATAATATATGCAGAATAGAATGTAGCAAATACCTTAAATTCATATTTTGCTTTATATTGTTCTATATTGGCCATTTAGTACTGTGACACAATAAGGCGAGTTCAACCTTTCATTTGTGATTGTTTTTCTCTTTACTGCTTATTATCCTTCATTCCAACCAGATATATAGTATCTCCTTAGCATAAATCAAAATTCTCCTGGATGCAAGTACTGGATAAAGCATGGTCTACTTACTATAATTGTGTTGCACAGCTGCCTTTGGTTTGTTTTTCCTTCAAGCCAAATTCTAAAGTGACTTGGTGTTCTAAATGCTGCTAATAGCTGCGCATAGCTTATGTGCATTGACTTTATCATTGTTTCCCAGACAGCTTTACTCTTCCCAAAGGGATGCATGTGTGTTAAGACAAATATCAGTTGTTGTAGTAATCTTTGCTGGTAGCTTTATAAGAAACTTTTTCACCTTACCATTGCATAAAGCCTGATAAAGTAGCTTATGAGGTTTATCTTTACATTAGTATATTTTATATACTACAAAAAGAACTTTTTTCATATAATAAGTACTAATGTTTCTTAATTTTTCACCATCATTTCTACTTGTCTCTGAGCTAGTTTTTGTGTCACTGCTCTTAGCAGCCAGAGCCTGTATTTATGAAATGTTTCAGAATTACTCCTAGGAACTACACTAAAAGTCTGACTAGGATAAGAATTTGGCCTTCCCCAGAGTAGGACATGAGAAGTATTTAGTAAGTGTCCTACACTTACTTTCAGCTAGGAGTAAGAGTTCACATTTCAGAATGAATGTTAAGATTTTATGGCAGCCTGAAGTGGTACTCATGATGACATCTTGGTTTCCTTGCAAATCATGATGATGCCTTTTAATTTCCTGATACTAACACTACAGCTTCACCACAAAGATGATGATAATATTAAGAAGAAATAGGAAAACATAATAATGTGAGATATTGTGGTAAACTGCATGTAATTGTTGCCACTTTGGAACAACATTAAGAATAATACTGAAACAAGCACCGAGATGAAGAGACAGAGACACACATACTGTATGAGAGTAAAGCCAGAAATCGGCATGTTTATTTAACATAGGTCTGGGCAATAAAGACAAAAAAATCATATCTCAATATTTTTTGGCTGAATGGCAATATATGATACAGTAGACCCCCGTGAAAATGTGGTTCAGGGTTTGCGGCCTCAGTCGTTCGCGGATTTTTCCTTAGAACTTAACTACTAATTGTTAGTGGAAACCGCAAATATCCTCCACAATTTTCTGTGGCTTTTTTCGTGGCAATACTGCACTGCAGAGAGAACAGGAAGCAACCATAGAGGAAAATGCGGCTTGGGATGGTGAAAGTAGCCAATCCGAGAGCGTACTCTACTAGAACTTGAAACTGCAACTCCCAGCAGTCCCTGCAGTGGGCTCTGATTGGTCTTCTGCTGAGGGTGCTGGGGCTGTTGGGGTCAAAGAATGCCAGGGTGGCTTTTAAAAAGGGGGCTGGTGACCAGAAGAAAAAAGTTTTTGTAATTTATGTTTCAAGTTCCTGTCTCTCTGCCTGCCTTCTGTTGGGTTACCTGTACTTATTCGTTTTGTCCTGGATCGTTTTGTGGTTGGGGTCTGAATAGTCTGCTGTCTGCCTGTGTATATGAGGACTGTAAGTGGATTTATTGCCATCCTGCAAAGAAAGGAGCGTTCCTGAACCCGTCCACCTTCACCATTTCAGGAACTAGCGGTAGGACTATCTTTACATTCCCATTCAACATGTGGATCTCTGGACTATCTATTTTCATCATTACATTTCATCTGTTGCCATTTTTCACGGACTTTACTGTGTGTGTTTTGTTTGTGCTTTGTTGTATTTAATGTATTACCGCCATAAGGGGAACAGGGGTGTTATCTTTGTTTTTATTACATTCTTTATTTGCTGTTTGATTACCGGTTTGCTTTGTTTTTGTCTCTCTTTGTGAGTGCGTGCTGGTCGGGTCAAGGCTGGGTGCGTACCTGGAATCTCCACCATAAAAATAAATCACTGTCTTCTCAACGATGTGAATCTTCGTGGCACCGGACTGCTACACTGTTATTAATTTCTCCTTGTTGCCGATTGACTGCTGCCTGTGACATATTTGACTGCTGCCCTGTGACATATCTCCAGCTGAGTGTTCTCGTGTTTTCCATTTTGTTTTTCTTAACCCTTAAACCGCCGCAATCGGCTATAGTCGTTTCCCAGTGCCATTTGCCAGCACATAGGAGCCGAGTATATTCGGCTACGTACATTCATTGAACGCCGCAACCTACTGTAGTCGGTTCCTCAGTGATACTGTGCCACTTTGCACTTTTCTTTTCATAAGGCAAGGCGTGGGTAAATGGAGCTTACAATGTCATCAGAATTGGTTTCGAGTTTTGGGTGGCAAATGCTTTGTAACTGCAGTAAGTGGAACGGAGTTTAACAGCCTCTTTGTACTGAATTTTGTGCCGCTGTTTTAAGTGATGAAAAAGATTGTTAGTGCTCACACTTTTTGTCACTACCTCCTTTCAGCATTCCTTGCAGGTTATGCAGTTCTGCTGCTCATCTGACCTGTGAAATCCAAACCATCTCCAAATAATTGATCAGTTGTTCTTCTTTTCACAGACTAAGTTGTGTTCAGTTGTAACTTGTGTGTCATGCCCCTTCATGTTGTGAGACAGCTGTTTGTACACTCGGGAGTGTAAGTGGGGGTGGGTTTCTTAGAGTACAGTAGTGAAGCCTCGAGCAGGCAGTGAGGCGTAAGTATTGATATATCTTGTCAATTTGTCTTTACTTAATAAAACATTGATCACAAAAAAAGGTTTTCCACAGGATTAAAACAAAGCTTTGTTTAAACTCTATATAAGCAATACTACCTCAATCTATATCCTGCTCTACTTATATCCCAGTGTATTTTAAAATCCCAATATATTACCCAGCCCTAATTTAACAATGAATGATCCATAGCCGTACTTCCATAAGAATCATCTTGCCACTGTTATGTCCACAGAAAATGCCTTATACAATAAGTTTCTGAAAGTGGCCACTGCTATTCTTACTCTGTTCCTGAAGTCATATTCACTCTTCCAGTGTCCCCAATCATCTTCCACTTTGCCGTGCTATGTTCTCTTTGTGACTTCCCCCTTATCCTCTGTGAGGCTTTATTTATGTAGTTTCTTGGGAATCTCCGTCTGCCTTCTTAAACCTTTTTTAGGTGGTAAGGTATAATTCAAATGTTCCAGTGGTCTATGGAATACCGAGTTCAGCATACAAGTGTGACATTTCACTGTCAATCACTCATCCTGCCCTCTTTATCTTCAGGGTAAGCTGGCTACTAAAATACAGTTTGTATCGATGACCACCTGTGTGCTTATACTGTGATATTGCTGGAGATTCACATATGCGTGCTCATCCACACTTAGGGTAATTATCTTTGTGTGTATTTGAATTTTTATGAATGCAGCTTGTTGTAACATTATTTCACATGAAATCGTCAGTAAATGTATGAATCTGCATAGGGTAGTCAAATTTTGGTACAAAATTCGAGAAATTGCTGGTTGTGACATACCCAAATCATTGCTATTATGTAAAACTGCCAACGCCTTCATTTCAGTTGACGGTGCATGACTTCTCCACATAGATGGAGTGATCACGTAACGTACAAGATTTGATACGAATATTATTCCATCTCTGTCAAATCAATATCTTCCTATGAGTTAATTGTTGTTCGTTTCCAAAGCATTCAGCCTTTTGTTTGACGTGCGTGCCGATTGTGCTATAGCGGGTCCACGGTTTAGAAATAAAGGCCAGTTTTAAATAAGTAATCGCCACACTTGCGGCTTAGATATTGCGTGGTATTGTGGCTAGAGAGGTTCTCAGATGCGTTTCCTCAATTATATGCACAGGTGAGGAATCGTCTGCATCCGTAATTGATGCTGAGAGCTGCTAATCACCACACCAGTGCCATTCCCCATTATATATAGTAGGAGCGTGAGTGCGGAGGGTAGAGAAAAAAAAAAAGATCTGAAAAAGACAACACAGGTTAAGAGGAAGGAGAAAGGCAGGAAGCTGAAAGCCGGTGCATGTGTGATTGAGCGAGCGAGTGAGAGCATGCTCACTCGAAGGACAGGCAGCTGGGATAAGTGAGCCCTTCGGGGTGTTTGGCTGGCACCCGGGGCAGTATGATTGGCTGGGGAAGCCATTGAGGGAACACAAGTCTCGGTCCGGGTAGTGGTGCCGTACGGAGCCAGAGGACGGAAGGCAACTGGACGTGGTGAAGATCAGCTGCAGGTAGGGCAACTCCCCTGGTGCATAGCCCGTATGAGAGAAGCAGTGGAACTGCCAGTTGAAAGCACCAGGTTTTGTTTTTTTAAAAGGGCTGCTTCCAGCCAGTATTTTAACCTCATTTTTAATGGAACTTTTTATTGGAATTATTTTAACCTCCACTGTTTCACCCTGGTTTTTAATGAATTTATTTATTTAATGACTATGATGCACTGCACTTTTATTTGGAAACTTTCGTTGGTTTGTAATAAAAACACTTTTGCCCCTTGCACTTTTTCCTTTGTTTGTTGTCCTCATTGACCAGCTCATCCGGTTACATTATCGACAGTGTCAGGTTCGAGAGACTCCTTAAAGGCAAGTGGGAGCCATGGAGAAGAACCCACATCTTCACACCGATCTCTGTCTGAACGCCATCCTCTGGCAACTGGTAGTGAGTTAGGACAACGCACAAGCTCTCCTAATCTTGGTGAAGTTAGATGTAGTTTGTTAAATTAGAAATTTGAATAAATGCTTTTACTACTACTTTTAATACTAGGACCAAATTTGTGTCACTCTTGAGATTGTTGAGCGAGTTAGGACCATTTTCCTTCTCTTACTGCAGGTGCTCGATAAATATTGGCACAGATATCATGTATATGTAGAAATGCAAGTAGTTCCCCTTAGCTGTGCAGTAGCAGAGCATTCTATTTTTATAAAAATTTATGATAATTGTGTGGATGTCTCTAGCCCAATTAGTAAAACTGTGATTTGTAGCTGGTTTTCCCTAGATCATAAATTTATATAGCCGTTGGCATTTAACAAAGTGGCACATTATAATATGCAGCTATTCAGGTATTTTTACATTTAAATGGATTGCACATTTCTTCTTCTTCTTTTGGCTGCTCCCATTAAGGGTTGCCACAGCGGATCATCTTTTTCCATATCTTTCTGTATCTTGTTCTGTTACACCCATCACCTGCATGTCCTCTCTCACCACATCCATAAACCTTCTCTTAGGCCTTCTTCTTTTTCTCTTCTCTGGCTGCTCTATCCTTAGCATCCTTCTCCCAACATACTCAGCATCTCTCCTCTGCACATGTCCAAACTAAGGCAATCTCGCCTCTCTGACTTTGTCTCCCAACTGCCCACCTTGAGCTGACCCTTTAATGTACTCATTTCTAATCCTATCCGTCCTCGTCACACCCAATGCAAATCTTAGCATCTTTAACTCTACTTCCAGCTCTGTCTCCTGCTTTCTGGTCAGTGACACTGTCTCCAACCCATATAACATAGCTGGTCTCACTACCATCCTGTAGACCTTCCCTTTCACTCTTGCTGATACCAGTCTGTCACAGATTACTCCTGACACTCTTCTCCACCCATTCCACCCTGCCTGCACTCTTTTTCACCTCTCTTCCACAATCCCCATTACTCTGTACTGTTGATCCCAAGTATTTAAACTCATCCACCTTCGCCAACTCTACTTCTTGCATCCTCACTATTCCACTGACCTCCCCCTCATTTACACACATGTATTCTGTCTTGTTCCTACTGACCTTCATTCCTCTCCTCTTTAGAGCATATCTCCACCTCTCCAGGGTCTCCTCAACCTGCTCCCTACTCTTGCTACAGATCACAATGTCATCAGCAAACATCATAGTCCACGGGGACTCCTGTCTAATCTCGTCTGTCAACCTGTCCATCACAATTGCAAATAAGAAAGGGCTCAGAGCCGATCCCTGATGTAATCCCACCTCCACCTTGAATGCATCTGTCACTCCTACCGCAGACCTCACCACGGTCACACTTCCCTCGTACATATCCTGTACAACTCTTACATACTTCTCTGCCACTCCAAGCTTCCTCATACAATACCACAACTCCTCTTGAAGCACCCTGGCATATGCTTTCTCCAGGTCCACAAAGATGCAATGCAACTCCTTCTGGCCTTCTCTATACTTCTCCATCAACACCCTCAGAGCAAACATTGCATCTGTGGTGCTCTTTCCTGGCATGAAACCTTACTGCTGCTCACTAATCATCACTTCACTTCTTAACCTAGCTTCCACTACTCTTTCCCATAACTTCATGCTGTGGCTCATCAATTTTATCCCCCTGTAGTTACTACAGTCCTGCACATCCCACTTATTCTTAAATATTGGCACCAGTACACTTCTTCTCCACTCCTCAGACATCCTCTCACTTTCCAAGATTCCATTAAACAATCTGGTTAAAAACTCCACTGCCATCTCTCCTAAACACCGCCATGCTTCCACAGGTATATCATCTGGACCAACGAACTTTCCATTCTTCATCCTCTTCATAGCTGTCCTTATTTCCTACTTGCTAATCCATTGCACTTCCTGATTCACTATCTCCACACCATCCAACCTCTTCTCTCTCTCGTTCTCTTCATTCATCAGCCTCTCAAAGTACTCTTTCCAACTGCTCAACACACACCCCTCGCTTGTGAGTACGTTTCCATCTTTATCCTTTATTACCTTAACCTGCTGCACATCTTTCCCAGCTCAGTACCTCTGTCTAGCCAATCGGTACAGGTCCTTTTCTCCCTCCTTAGTGTCCAACCTCTCATACAACTCATCACACGCCTTTTCTTTAGCCTTCGCCACCTCTCTCTTCACCTTGCGCCTTATCTCCTTGTACTCTTTCCTGCTTTCTGCATCTCTCTGACTATCCCACTTCTTCTTTGCCATCCTCTTCCTCTTTATTCTCTCCTGTACTTCCCCATTCCACCAACAGGTTTCCTTTTCCTCCTTCCTCTGTCCAGATGTTACGCCAAGCACCCTTCTTGCTGTCAGCCATATTACATCTGCTGTAGTTTCCCAACTGTCTGGTAACTCTTCACTACCACCCAGTGCCTGTCTCACCTTCTCCCTAAACTCAACCTTGCAGTCTTCCTTTTTCAACTTCCACCAGTTGATCCTTGGTTCTGCCCTCGCTCTCTTCCTCTTCTTGATCTCCAACATCATCCTACAGACCACCATTCTATTCTGCTTAACTACACTTTCCCCTGCCACCACTTTGCAGTCTTCAGTCTCCTTCAGATTGACTCTTCTGCATAGGATGTAATCTACCTGTGTGCATCTTCCTCCACTCTTGTACGTCACCCTATGTTCCTCCCTCTTCTTAAAATACGAATTCACCACAGCCATGTCCATCCTTTTGACAAAATCCACTATCCTCTGATCATCTTCATTCCTCTCCTTGACACCATACCTACCCATCACCTGCTTGACTCCTCTGTTCCCTTCACCAACATTTCCATTGAAATTTCCATTGAAATCCACTCCAATCACCACTTTCTGTCCCTTGGGTACACTGTTCATCACTTCATCCAACTCACTCCAAAAATCTTCTTTCTCATCCATTGCACTGCCAACTTGTGGGGCATATGCACTAACAACATTTCTCATCACACATCCAGTTTCCAGCTTCATAATCATTACTTTGTCTGACAATCTTCACCTCCAAAACACTCTTGACATACTGTTCCTTCAGAATAACCCCTACCCCATTTCTCCTCCTATCCACACCATGATATAACAATTTGAATCCACCTCTGATCCACCTGGCCTAACTCCCCTTCCATTTAGTCTCTTGCACGTACAATAAAATCAACCTTCGTGCTCTCCATCATATCTTCCAACTCTCTCCCCTTACCAGTCATACTGCCAACATTCAAAGTTCCTACCCTCAGTTCCACTCTCTTTACCTTCCTCCTCTCCTCCTGCCTCCGGACACGTCTCCCTCTTCTTCTCCTTCTTCTTCTTCGGCCAACAGTAGCCCAATTTCTGCCCGCGCCCTGTTGGCTAGCAGTACTGGTGGCGGTCGTTGTTAACCCGGAGCTCGACCGGTCTGGTATGGAAATTTGTTTTGTTGTCCGCATTTTGATTTGGCAAAATTTTATACCGGTTGCCCTTCCTGACATAACTCTCCCCATTTATCTGGGCTTGGGACCGGGGCGAAGAATCACACTGGTTTGTGCATCCCCTGTTGGTGGGTTAAATGGATTGCACATTAGGAAAAGGAAATTAACAGCTACCAGGTCTCTTGCGTTCGTTATTTTTGAAAAGGTTTTGATGTGTCTGTTAAATTGAACTTATATACTTTACAAAAAGGTTGAACATTTTAAACATACCCTTAGCACTTGAGTTTGTCATCACAGTGAAGAAATGGTTACTTTTTCTAGACGTATTAATTGGAAATTTAATATGGAATTATGTGTCTAAAGAAATTAATATCTGCAGTGCAATGATCTAAATATACAGTGTTGTTCTAAAATATTACTAATAATCTTGTTTCTTTCCAAAAATCACCTTGAATTTGATTAATTCAGTCACTATGCTTAAATAAGAAGTTTAGCACTACAGTGATTAAGTAGCATATTGGCCTGAAGGAATATTTTGCTGGAGTTGCACTCCTACTGGTTATTTAGCTAGCTATGCGACTCTTCTCTGTATTCTCCGCACATTGCCTTCTTTAGTTTGACTTCCAACAAAACAATTTCCAAATATGTTGTTTGTATGGAAAAAATTTACTTCACAATTACCAAGTGACTGCTGTTTTGTTTTTGCTCCTTTTCTAGATGATCAACTAACATCATTGCAAATAATATTTACTTAAGTTACTGTTAATGTGAGATAGAGTACATCTGAGATAGTGATGTACCAATGGTATACTGGAGAAAGGGGGAGGGTTGCCAACTCATCCTTGCATCATGCACAACAAAGGAAACAGAAGTGCACAAGTCGCATTAATACACATACCTACAAGGGGCTTGTATGGGATTGACAATTAACATAATGTGAATGTATTTAAAATTTTTTACTTTTTAAAGTATCCTAAATTTTCAAAAAAGATGAAAAATGTAATACAGTGCCAAAATCTGCACTAAAATAATGTTGACATGCTTTTCACAACTCACATCTAAATTCTGGTTACAAAGAAAAAAGAAAAGTTTTCACATTAACCCCATTTGAAAGGCTGGAGTTAATAGCCCTTTAATTTAGTGCATATGCATGACACTGTGCAAGTGGGAGGATAATCTACTTACAAACGAAGAACATTGCAAACTCAACACAGACCATGGGAAGATGCATTGCATGAAGTATTAGCTGAGAACTTAAAATGGAATAACAGTCAAGATTTGAAATATCATTTTAATTTCTTTTGAAATGGAGATTTTTGGGTGAGTTCTATCTGTCATGGCATTGAATCCTTTATATTCATTTTTTTACAACTTGTTGTAACTTTTCATAACTTGTCTAATTTGCATCCATATACAGTTATGGTTTAAATGAATACACAAAAAAAAATTGCATTTTCTTGGTTTATGTGTGAATGGAGTCGTGATGAACTGGTCCCTGCCTGGATTCAATTCCTACCTTGATTGTTTAAAAGATTGTGTGTTTGTTCAGCTCTGAATGTGTGCATGTGCTTGTGTGTTAAGTAGGTTAATTAAAGGGGAGACATAATGTATGCTTTCATATTTTGCATTTGGTTAAGGTGAGGCTGGTGGTAGGGTTTTGGGAAGGAGTATATTACTAGGCAGAATCATTTTACTTCAGAGTGTTACTAGTAACACCTCCCAGAAATGGAGAAGGGGATCCTCTGCCCCTGTGCATTGAACCATTTGTTTGAAACCCACCTGGCTATACTGAGGGAACTACAGATAACTAGTATGTAATTTTAAAATTTATGAGTAGTCTAAATTTGAGTAGTCAATACACAAAATCAACAAGTAGTCCCTGAGCAGAGTGTGAGAATATGTGAAAGCATGAGTGTGTGGCAAAGACAAATTAGCAGGCCCTGAGAGAGCAGACAAAGCAAGCAAAATGTTTTTAAAAACAACTTCCACTGAACAAAATGCTTTACAAAGATTATAATAATGTAATTTAAAAATAAAAAGCAATTTATAAGCAGTATCTAAATGTTCATAATTAAAACATATATATAAGATGTGCTCATCTAAGTAAATGTCTACGTGTGGAAGTGTATGTGACTGTCTATCTGGCCCAGAAGTGCAAGGCGGCCTGGAAGTGCGAGGCTACAGCATGAAGCTCAAAGAAGTCAACTCTGTTGCTAAAGTGAAACTGCCAAGAAAAGAGAAACTTGCTTAGCCGTTAATACACAAGAAAGGTGAGCACATCGGCAAAATGAAACCGCGGAGGTGAGAGAGCCTCGCTTAGCCACGATTGATTGATTTAAGTGCCAGAATCCATGGTTTCTAGGAGCCCTGGCTTTTTACAGCACGAGCTTACCCATAATAGACAATTTTATAAAGTTAACGAAAAAAGATGAATTTTTAACTCTAGATTTAAAAACTCTTAACAGAATGAGCTGATTTGATATTAAGAAGGAAACTGTTCCACACTCTAGTTGCAGTGACCGAAAAGCACAGTCAGCAGTTGTTTTAAATTGCGATTTTAGAACACCCAAAAGCAGCTGAGTGGAAGATCCTCATGATCTATAGACAGAATGTACGTTGAGCAGATCAGTAATATAAGAAGGGAGTAGCCCATTTTTTGCTTTAAAAACAAAAGCTAATACTTTAAAGCGTAACCTATAAGAAACAGGAAACCAATACTGGAACAACAAAACACAAAACTGAGTTAATGTGATCCTTCTTCTTAATTCCTGTCAGTAGTACAGTGATCCCTCCTCGATCGTGGGGGTTGCGTTCCAGAGCCCCCTGCGAAAGGTAAAAATCCACAAAGTAGAAACCATATGTTTATATGGTTATTTTTATATTGTCATGCTTGGGTCACAGATTTGCACAGAAACACAGGAGGTTGTAGAGAGACAGGAACTTTATTCAAACACTGCAAACAAACATTTGTTTCTTTTTCAAAAGTTTAAACGTGCTCCATGACAAGACAGAGATGACAGTTCCGTCTCACAATTAAAAGAATGCAAACATATCTTCCTCATCAAAGGAGTGTGCATCAGGAGCAGAGAATGTCAGAGAGAGAGAAAATCAAACAATCAGAAATCAATAGGTGCTTTTTGGGCTTTTAAGTATGCGAAGCACTGTGCGGGAAGCATGTCGCTTGACAAAGCAGCTGCAAGGAAGGGAGCAATGTGAAGGTAGTCTTTCAGCATTTTTTAGATGAGCGTCTGTATCCTCTAGGGGTGCGAACAGACCCCCTGCTCACACCTCCTCCGTCAGGAGCAGAGAATGTCAGAGAGAGAGAGAGAAAAGCAAACAATCAAAAATCAATAAGTGCTGTCTGAGCTTTTAAGTATGTGACGCACCCTGCGGGAAGCATATCGTGCAACAAAGTAACCACAAGTAAGCCCAGCAAGGAAGGAAGCAATGTAAAGGTAGTCTTTCAGCATTTTTTGAGGAGCGGCCGTATCCTCTAGGGGTGCGAACAGCCCCCGTGCTCACAATATTTTTGAGGAGTTTAATTTAATACGTAATACATGCTCTGATTGGGTAGCTTCTCAGCCATCTGCTAATAGCATCCCTTGTATGAAATCAGCTGGGCAAACCAACTGAGGAAGCATGTACCAGAAATTAAAAGACCCATTGTCCACTGAAACCCACGAACCAGCGAAAAATCTGCGATATATATTTAAATATGCTTACATGTAAAATCCGCGATAGAGTGAAGCCACGAAAGTTGAAGCGTGATATAGCGAGGGATTACTGTATAGCCAGAGTTAGAACTTTTTAGGAAATAAATAAGATCAAAGGTTTTATGGGACAATATTTCAGTGTTCTGGTTGGGAGATGCATGAGGCTAGATGTGTCTTGTTCCCAGTTCATAACCATTTCAGAATTGTTTCTGGTGACCCAAAAAATAGGAAAACAAAATCATTGGTTTTGTTAGGCTTATGTAGTTCAGTATTGCTGTATACTATTAAGATGGAAGAACTAAGGCAGCACTACCAGAAGGACTTCAGTTCCAAGCTGTCAGCAGGAGTGCACAGGGATAGATGGGAAGAAGTGTCAAATTCAAACAGAGTTACCATTCATAGGGAAATAGTCAGAGCAGAGCTGTTGCAACTCTTAAACCCTTAGAGGCCCGGTACCGGGCTGACAAAGGTTAAAAAAATGTTTTTAAACACATTTCGCTGCATCATACAACCATACTACACCGCACACCAACATAAACAATACCTTGTTTGAAAGCCACAGGTGTCTGCTACACACTGATAGTAATCTTATTGTTACAGTATGTGCAGTTGACTTTTAGTTTGTCTGTTGCTGAGTGAGTCATATTATCGCAAAACTTGTACCATTGGATAGCTGAGCCTGTGACCTTCCCTGTCCTGCATAATGAAGTTCCCATTTCACCATGTAAATGAGAATTTTCTTGTGTTGTTTCATAAAACTTCATCAAGCAACAGTGAATATCAACAAGTTTTATAACAAAATTTACAACAAATTTTGCTGAATAAAAGAAGGTGAAGCACGTGATCATTAATGTAGCATTCGTGAAATATTCACCATAAAAAACTGGTGGGTACCCGTTACTGGCATCAAGTAACTGGCGTTTCCTAGCAGATGGCTCTGGTTCAGTGGGTTGCACCATTGCAAGCTTGAGCTTTTTCCAACGATCTATAATATGCCCACGTTTTAAGAAGAGAGTGCTAAACATTAGAAAAATAAATGAAAATGGGTGTTTTTTAAAAAATTTTTTTTTACTTTGTGCTGTGTGTGTACATATACAATAAATATGTGTGTGTCTATGTTTGAAATTTTATTATTTATATTAATATTTTAGGCATCCCTGCCTGGAAAGGTTTTGGAGGTGCTATAACTATTATTTCTTTGTGTTATCAACATGAAACTTTTCACAGGTACAGTTGACATGTCTGGGAACACATCAGAGGTGAAAAACCGACCTGGAATTGGTTCCACTTGAAATATACTGTATTTTGTAACAAAACTCTGGAAAAATCACATGTCTACCTATGTTTTTTTTCTATTTTGGCATCAGTTTTTGAGTAATGGAATGTTTAAATTTGACACACTAATTATACCACATTTGAGGAGTTATATGTCAAGTTTTAGTGAAAGAAATGAGTGTCCTTCCTTTATTTATTGGATAATATGTTTTTCTGATGGTGTCTGTTCCTCAGGTGGAAATTGCAAAAAAAAAAAAAAAAAAAAAAAATGCCCTCAGGGCATAAGGGTTTTTAACAGATATTTTTAAAGTGTGCAAATGTGATGAAAATTGGCTTTTTCACCTTATGCTTGAGTAGTTTTTATTTGTAGCCTGCACATCCTTGTATAATGTGATTCAAGAGATGCAAGAAGCAAGGTAGCTTTACTGTCACCATACTCTCCAATGAATATTATTTGGAGCAAGCCTATAGATGTCATAGCTAAAAGTATATAACAATAGACTAAGTAAACATTAAAACTATGTGAAGCATTGTTGCTATTAACATTAATACCAAGTATACACAGTGTAAAAGTAAAGGTAAACATGAAATCATAAAAAATTCACAAACAAATGAAGTCAATTACAGTGAAGATTACAGTCAATGCACCATTCATGAGTTCCACATTGTTCATGTATAAGTGTGTGACTGTGTGTGGTTAATGCAGAAGTTCAGTTCAATCGGTGGTTCTGTACAGGAAGGGGCAGTAATTGCTATGCATTTAATAGGCTGATTGTTTTGGGGTAAAAGCTGGTCTTCAGCCTGGTTGTGTGGGCATGCAGGGCTCTGAAGTGCCTGCCAGAGGGTAAAGGAGTAAAAAGGCTATGGCCGGGGTGGGTTGGATCTCTGTAGAAGTTCTTTGCCTTCCTGCTGTAGCGGGTAGTAAAGATATCTTCCAATGATGGTAACTGAGTGCCAGTTATTCTCTGATCTGTTGTAATGATACACTGGATGGTTTTCCTGTTCTCAGAGGTGCAGCCAGAGTATCATGCTGCAGTATGTGAAGATTGACTCTATAGAAGATAACCAGCAGCTGTTGTGGGAGTGCTTTCTACATGGCTTCCCAGAAAGTGAAGCCTTTTCTTGGCCATTGCTGTCGTGTTTGTTGTCCATGACAGGTCCTGGCTGATGTGGACTCCCATGAGCCTAAAGCTCTGGACTGTCTCTTCTCTCTCATCTCAGTGCTGATAGGATGGTGACTGCTGTAGACCAGTCTCCAGAAGTCCAGAATCAGTTCCTTTGTTTTCTTGGAATTGATTTCAAGGTGGTGGTTCTGGCTTCAGCTTTCCTGATTTTTGACCTCTTCTCTATAGGCTGTCCTGTCATTATTGAAGAGCAGGCCTATCACTGAGGTGTTGTTGGCAAAATTTATTATGATGTTAATATCATGGGTAGATTTGCCTTTGTTTGTAAAGAAGGAGAAAAGGAGAGGGCATAGCACATAGCCCTGTGGTACTTCAGTGTTCAGCATTATGGATGAAGAGAAATGCTTACCCATGTACATAGTTTGTGGTATGTTACTGAGAAAATCTAAGTCCAGTTACACAGGTGTGAGTTGATACCCAAGCTGTTTAGTTTGATATCCAGATTGTTTGGGGGGATTATGTTGAAAGCGGAGTTGTGGTTGATAAACAACATCTGCACATAGCTGTCCCCCTGCTCCAGGTATGACAGAGCAGTGTAAAAGGCAAGTGAGACAACATTCTCAGATGACCTGTTTGCCCTGTAAGCAACCTGGGAGGTGGGGATGTTGCTCTTAATGTGTCTGAGGACAAGTTGCTCAAAGCACTTCATACTAATAGGGGTCAGGGCCATTGGGCAATAATCGCTTAGGGACCTCACCACTGCCTGTTTTGGAATAGGGATGATTGTAGTGGACTTGAGTTATGTGGGTACAGTGGTCTGTTCTAGGGAGAGATTAAACAGGCTGGTGAACAGTGCTGTCAGCTGTTGTACACAATGCTTCAGGAACCATCCAGAAACCCCATCAGGGCTAGATGCCTTGTTAGCATTAATGTGGCTTAGAGGCTGTCTCATCTCATGTGCATTCAACGCCAGAGTGCATAATGGGACCTCTTGCTAGGTTAGTTTGCTGATAGGTTGGTTGCTGTCCTTGTCAAATCATGCAAAGTAATGATTGAGGTCATCAGGAAGAAATTAATTTCAAGTTCTGGTTGAGTAGTTGCTTCCCTTGATGTCTGTGATGGAGCTAATGCCATTGAAACCAAATGAAATGACACAAGTAGAAAGAAATTGTTTCTCAAAAAGCGTTCACAATGACACTGCAGAAGGCAGAAACCAATAACCCTTCAATTTAGTGTCTTTGTGAAAATGGAAGAAAAACCTATTTAGACACACCGAGAACATGCACACTTCATACAAATGATGACTGTGCTCTGGATTTGAATGGATTGATTCTAATCAGTGTCCTTTTCAGTTTCCATAATATTTGGTGTATAACTTATTTGCTGTGCCATTGAAGCATCTGGGTGCAACAAATGATTGTGGTAATGGCTAATAGACTAAGCATCCTGCTCGCTAATGTTCAGTCTCTGGACAACAAATTAGATGAGCTGCACGCATGAATAAAGCACCAAAAAGACATCATGAACTGTCGCGTTTTGGCGTTCACAGAGAGGTGGTTGGAGCCCAGCGTACCCGACTGCGCAGTCACACCAGACGGGTTCACAGTTTATCGGGGAGACAGAACGAAGGACTCAGGCAACTCGAGGGGAGGGGGTGTGTGCTTTATGGTTAACTCTTCGTGGGCTACGGATGTGTGTGTCTTAAAAACTCACTGCTCACCAGGTCTCGAGCCGCTGACCATTAAAGTTAGACCCTTTTACCTCCCGAGGGAGTTCAGTTCAGTTCTCCTTTCTGTTGTTTACATCCCCCCACAAGCTGATAAAGCTTCGGCTTCTTTATGAACTGTATGATGGCTTCTTTATGAACTGTATGATGTTATCAGTGGACTAGAGAACGCTAACTCAGAAGCAGCATTTATTGTGTTGGGAGACTTTAACAGAGCAAACATGAAGAAAGTTCTCCCTAAATACTATCCGCACATCTCTTCCCCCACAAGAGGTGATCAAACACTGGATCATTGTTACACCTTATTCAAGGACTCCTACAAATCTCTCCCTCGACCAGCTTTTGGAAAAGCAGACCATTGCTCTATATTGCTGCTGCCCGCATATAAACAAAGACTTAAACAGGAAAAACCGGTTTACAGGGACATCTACAAATGAGACAGTGAAGCTGAAGGGGTCTTACAGGACTGCTTTGAAACAACTGATTGGCAGATGTTTGAGGATGCAGCTGATGGCAACATCAGTGAATTCACAGACTCTGTCACAGGATATATCAGCAAGTGCATTGACGATGTTGTCACTAAAACCTCCATTTGCATATATCCTCACCTGAAACCATGGGTAAATGGGGAGATTCGGGCTAAGCTCAAGGTGCGGACCTCTGCTTTTGGCTCAGGGGACTGTGATGCATACAAAGCAGCCAGATACGACCTTCGGAGGTCCATCAAGAAGGCCAAACGGGACTACCGGGACAAAGTGGAGTCAAGCTACCACAGCTCTGACACCAAGCGCCTGTGGAATGGACTGTGCTGCATCACTTAACTATAAAAAGAAAAACACAGTCAATGTTCAGCCCACTGCCTCTCTTGCAGACGAGCTCAACACTTTCTATGCTCGTTTTGATGCAGCCAACAAAGAACAGGTGCTATATCCTCAAGGGGGCAGTGAGTCTGTCACTCTGATCCTTGAAACGTCTGACGTGAGAAGGTCCTACAAAAAGGTCAATCCTCGCAAAGCTCCGGGACCAGATGGCATTCCAGGCCGTGCCCTCAGGGCGTGTGTTGACCAGCTAGCAGGTGTGTTCACCAACATCTTCAATCTCTCCCTGAGGCAGTCGGTGGTCCCCACTTCCTTCAAGGCATCCACCATCATTCCTGTCCCAAAGAAACCGGTGGTCTCCTGTCTGAATGACTTTCGCCCGGTTGCACTGACATCGGTCATTATGAAGTGCTTCGAGCAACTGGTCAAAGGTTACATCTGCTCCTCCCTCCCCAACACGCTGGATCCTCTCCAATTTTCTTATAGAGCAAACAGATCTACAGAGGATGCCATTGCGCTAACAATAAACACTGCCCTCACCCACCTGGAAAGAGAAAATACATATGTAAGAATGCTGTTCATAGATTACAGCTTGGCATTCAACACCATCAGCCCCTCAAAACTTGTCTTGAAGCTTGACGACCTTGGGTTGGGGACGACCATCTGCAGTTGGATTTTCTCTTTCCTCACAAACAGGCCCCAGGTGTTGAGAGTCGGCAAACACATGTCCTCATCACTCATTTTAAACACAGGAGCGCCGCAGGGCTGTGTGCTTAGCCCCCTCTTGTATTCCTTGTTCACCCACGACTGTGTTGCAAAACACAGCACAAACACCATCATCAAGTTTGCAGACGACACAACCATCATAGGCCTTATCACCGACAATGATGAGACGGCCTACAGAGAGGAGGTGCTGGCATTGAGTAATTGGTGCCTGGATAACAACTTGTCTCCTAACGTCAGCAAAACCAAGGAGATGATTGTGGACTATCGGAAACAGCAAGGTGGAGAACACCAGGCCATCTACATCAGCGGCGTAGAAGTTGAAAGGGTTAACAGCTTCAAGTCCCTTGGAGTAAACATCACCAAGGATCTCTTGTGGACCTTTCACATAGACACTGTGGTT
The DNA here is from genome assembly GCF_900747795.2 of Erpetoichthys calabaricus. NCBI lineage: Eukaryota > Metazoa > Chordata > Cladistia > Polypteriformes > Polypteridae > Erpetoichthys > Erpetoichthys calabaricus. The sequence goes on from NC_041407.2 coordinate 34,077,412, forward strand.
AAGAAAGCTCGCCAGCGGCTCTACCTCCTGAGGAGGCTGAGGAAGTTTGACATGAATGCCAACATCACCTCAAACTTTTACAGGAGTGTGGTTGAGAGTCTGCTGACGGGCTGCATTACTGTCTGTATGGGAGCTGCTCTGCCAGCAGCCGGAAATCACTACAGAGAGTGGTGAAGGCAGAAGAGCACATCACGGGCAAGAGTCTCCCTGCCATTGAAGACATTTACCTCCATCGGTGCTTGCGTAAGACAAGCAGCATTATAAAGGACCACAGCCATCCATCACACCAGCTGTTCTCCTTGTTACCGTCTGGCAGACGATACAGGAGTCTGGCTGCTCGGACTACAAGACTTAAGAATAGTTTTTACCACCAGTCCATTCGACTCCTCAACAGCAACACCTCAACACTTACATACACTTGCATTACACCTACATTGCATTACATCTTCATTGCACTACTCACACACAAAATGTACCTGCACACACTCTGAATACTGACTGGAACATGCATCTGCACTTTATGGAATATGCATCTGTACTTATAAAACATTATCTGTGCAATAACTGTCAACTGTACTTGCTGCTCATTCAACTCATATTTCTCTATAACTTCTTTTAAAACGTACACATTTTATTTTATATGGCTAGTCTATTTTTAACTTGTAATTTTTTAAAATTAATTTTTAGCTTTATTGTATCTAGGCTGAGTGACTTGTTTTTCTCGTCATACACATTTCATTGTATGTTGACCCTGTGTTAACCTATATATGACAAATAAACCTAAACCTAAACCCAACATGTTTCCACACAACCACTGATAATATGTTTTACTTGCTTAGAGAGATGATTTTTTTAATTAATATTGTAAGGTTTCTAAACTCTTTTGGGATGACACGCCGAGGAACATCCAAAAGTGCAGTCGCCACATCTATGGAAGACAGCCTATCAGCTCCTAGAGCTGGAGCAGCTTGCCGTGAAAATAAATCCAAAAAGATTTGAGTCGTGCTTTGAGCACCTGCCGTCGGTGGGTGATGCAAGGAACATTGTAATGCAGGGAACAGTATTACTTGGCCACTAACGTGACCATGACCCTTCCTGATTGTTGTGTGTGTGTAGGAGAGTGGTAGATCCCGTTACAATAAATAACCATGCTATTGCAGTTTCAAGCTGAACAAAGTTGGTTTTGCTTACGTACTGAGACTCACCCTTGTGTTTTGGGGACTCACACGTCACAATATATTAATATTATTACCAAGTAATATCAGTGATTTTTTCAGTGTCAGCATTTGTTTAGTAATATACTTTATTAGAAAATGATAACACTATAAAGTACCATTTCATGAAGTACAGAATAAGAATCTACATCTAATCTGTTAATCTGCAATATATTGAATTTCTGAAATATAGCATCACGGAAAACACATTTGATAAATTATCTTAAATATATTACTGTATTTATGCAAACAAGAATAAAAATAGAAACTACATTCATGTTGTAGGCAGTGTGAAAGCAAAAACTATTTTTTTCACAACACTGAAAACTAATTAAACATGTTACACTGTAGGCAAGAAAGTTTCAGATTGTCCATAGGGATGTAGAAGTCTCTAGAAAAGGTACATGGGAAATTAACCCTTTTAAAGAGTCCACCTCGGGTAAATTTACATAATAAATAAAAATTAAAGTTGAAGCTGACCTAAAAATAAAATCACAGTAGATAAATGCACCTCAACAGTTTTAAAGAAATCCTAATATATTTTTTTCTAAAATAATCATCATTCTGCCCAAAGTTACACAATATACAAGTTTGTGCTCTTCACAAATCTAGAAATGTTTTATGAATGTAGTGTCTATGGCTATTTTATTAGATGTAACTGTTAGTACATTTTATGTGTGCAGAGCAGTCTAAAATGTTGAAATTGGAATATTTCCAAATTTTGCTTAAAAAGATTTAACATGTACTAGCCCCAATGCTTTGAAAAATGTCTTTTTAATAAGTGTACAGGTGCAAAGCTGTGATAATTGTAAGGAAATACAAAGTATAAGAAAAAATATTTTCCATTTCATTTTACTGTGAAAGTGATTTAAATTTCTACATTTGCACTAAAAGCCTCTGCACTAATGCCTAGAGTTATATGTGTGTGGCAGCATCAAAGCAAATACGTATTTGGAATGCTGACTGAAAGTAGTACTATAGCCTTTAAAAAAAATGGATGTCAGTGGATAGCGCTAAAAAAAACAATGAACAAAATATATATATATACCGGTATATGTGTAGTATATGTTTAAGGTCAATGCAAAATGTTCATGTTTTTGACTGAACTGATAGCCTTTTATTATCTAGATATCATTAAATTGGTTTAAAAATATAGCCAAAGCATCACTAGTGTTTATAATTATTACTGTTTGAAATTGCTAATTTTTACTTTTCAGCATCATTCCCTTCAGCGTCCTAATGGTAAACTCCCTTAGTTTATTCATAACTAGACAAAGAGCCCGTTTTGACAACGTAAGATGAAACGGGCACGAGTTTGTGTCAGCAGTGTATGAAGAACAAATGATAAGTAACGAAGAAGTTGTTTTGTAATGATTGTAGTCCGCGTTACTCATTACTGTACAGGCTTGTACTGTTAGTTGATGAATTTTCCAGGCCTATCTATAATAATAAAAGGCAAAGCCCTCACTGACTGACTGACTCACTCATCACTAATTCTCCAACTTCCCGTGTAGGTGGAAGGCTGAAATTTGGCAGGCTCATTCCTTACAGCTTACTTACAAAAGTTAGGCAGGTTTCATTTCGAAATTCAAAGCGTAATGGTCATAACTGGAACATATTTTTTGTCCATACACTGTAATGGAGGAGGCGGAGTCACGTATCGCGTCATCACGCCTCCTACGTAATCACGTGAACTAAAAACAAGGAAGACATTTACAGCACGAGTCACACATGGGAACGAAGGTAAATGACGTTAATTTTTCACTGTCTTTTAATACTGTGTAAGCATACATATTAACACATGTGCAATTAAACGTGTGCATTTACGGGGTGATTTCTCAGGCTTAAAAGCTCACCTTTTATCAAACGCGGGAAGAAAGGTAACTGACGTTGTTCACTGTCTTTTAATACTGTGTAACCATACATATTAACACATGTCCAATTAAACGTGTGCATTTACGGGGTGATTTCTCAGGCTTAAAAGCTCGCCTTTTACTAAAAAGGTAAATGCAAAACTATTTTCAATCAGTTTATTGAAACGCTCCCGTTAAGGATTGCAATAACATATTCGCGAGATAAAAGAACGAAGTAGGGGGAAATGGAGGAACAGCCGCAAACAGCGAAGAGCAAAAAATTAATTAAACAATTGAGAACGGAGTGAGTTAAGCATACAAGCATGTTCATAAGGGAAACAAAGCACGGTGTAAAACGTAAGATTCAATTAAGTTTATAGAAACGCTCCCGCTGTGGATTGCAATAACATATCCGCGAGATAAAAGTTTAATGAGAAGACACGAGGTATAAACGAACCACACGCCGTGGCGCAACGTTAGGGGCAACAGTTTCAACCATTCTATGATCTGCTTCTCGCAACTGAAAGACGGCACATGGCGGATGTTAGCCGACTTGCTGACCGCAACATTAGGGGCTTCAACTATGGCGCTGACGCCACATCTCAGTGCCAACACTTTGCAGACTGTACTTAAAAGACACGCCCTCCTCACTGGACAGTTAAAAACACCAATCAAACTAACGATGACATCAAGTATTACCCAATCCAAAGTAGGAAAGGAGGCATCTTCATAAAATGCGTGTGGGATGATTTGCATGAGACGCTGCTTTAAAAAAAAAATGATAAAAAAAATACGGGATAAATCCCGTCCAGTATTGATTCAAACGGGACGCGCAATTTCATTGTCAAACGCGGCACGATTCCGTATTTTAAAGGACGGGTGGCAACCCTACAGTGCCAGGTAACCACCCATACAATCAGATTGTGATTCAGACTAGGAATGCAATGAATGTAATTACCCCGATCTACATACAAGGCGAAAGTCTTGCAACATTCAAAGATGATGGTTTGGGATAATTAGTACTTATTAAGTACACCATGGAACATAAAACAGCTTATGAAGCCTTGAACCGAAAAAAGCAAGATCTCAGAGATCGTAAAAAAAAAAAAAGGAGGTAATGTCGTTTTACTCGCTGTACATTGTAGTCAAACATTACCAGTTATTCCACGAGGGAGACCAGCAGATGAACTCAACGCGTGTTTAAAATCCATGCTTCTCCCACGGTCGGTTATATATTGCGTGTTCTCGGGTAGGTACACCAAAAAATGTATACATTTAAGCATGTAATGGGCAAAGAAAAGATGAGGTATGCCCGAAGGCACTGCAGTAGTACTCAATGTAACTTTACTTCTTAAATGTTAATGTTTTACTGTTTAATAATTTATACGCTTCTTATATATTGTTCAAATTCTTTTATCAAAATACCACTGACAGCGCAATGCACGATAACATGGAGTGAATACATCATACGCATCTGCCCACGGCCGCCCTGGTGTGCGCAGATAGGAGTTGATTCTAAAATAAAGTAAACATAAAAAGAGTGATACAATCATCACCCATAAAGCGGATAGCAGACGTGACGTATTATATGTGTACCACATTTCAAGTCAATAGGTGAAACGGTTTGCAAGCTACAGGTGATTTAAAATCCTGGACAGACCAACGAAAAGCCACGGTAGCAAATTATAGAAGAAGATTTTACTGTTTAATAATTTATATTTATATGAAATGTGCTTCTTATATATTACTTCATATTCTCATGTGATAATGATGTTAATGTTGTTTATATTGATTTCTATGTTATTGTAAGTGCATCTATGTGTGTATATGTATGTATGTATGTATGTATGTATGTGTATATATATATATATATATATATATAAAAAATATATATATAAAAAATATATGTGTATATGTATATATAATATATCTATATGTGTGTGTATATGTGTATATGTATATATATATATGACAGCAACACTCATAACAATGACAACACAATTACATTGACAATCATGTTACGTTATTTTTAAAATGTTTCCTTTACTTTTTCATAACCTCTTTAACACACTACTTCTCCGCTGCGAAGCGCGGGTATTTTGCTATATAATATATATCTGTATGTGTAATATATATATATATATATATATATATATATATCTGTATGTGTATATATATATATATATATATATATATATATATATATATATATATATATATAATATCTGTATGTGTATATATATATATATATATATATATCTGTATGTGTATATATATATATATATATATATATATATATATATAATATATATATATATATAATATATATATATATATATATATATAATATATATATATATATATATATATAATATATATATATATATATATAAAATGTAGTGTGTTATAATATATGTGTATATTTATATGTATATATATATGACAGCAACACTTATAACAATGACAACACAATTACATTGACAATCATGTTACGTTATTTTTAAAATGTTTCCTTTACTTTTTCATAACCTCTTTAACACACTACTTCTCCGCTGCGAAGCGCGGGTATTTTGCTAGTCTATATATATAATTCACAAAGTCGCTGCCAAAGGGGAAGACACCCTTGAAAGCACGCACACCAAAACAAGACAACCATGAAAGCACGCAGGAAGAGGCGTGGATTCACTAAGCCGCCGACAAGTAGGAAAGAGCCTCGCCCACCAACTCTATGACCATTGGATACGACGACAACTCACAGAGCCACGCCCACTAACTGGGACGCGACGCCTCCGAAAAAACGGCGTCATTTATGTTCATCTGTTGTATGCTACACATGGACCTCTGAGCCATCTTGAGTTGGGGGCAGCAAGTCTTTGATAGGCTGCAACAAAATGATGAAAGTACGGGCGCATTTTTTCACACAAACTGTGTGTGTGTGGTTGGGTGTTAGTTAATTTGTTACTCGAAGGATTTCAAGATTTAATATGCACAGGCGGTAACACTGCAAATGTAGCCCAAACGAACCAAAAATCTTGCACAGTCTCCTTACTGTAAAGCAGCAACACTACCACTGCGCTACAAGACAGAGAATGCAGTTAAAGAATGCACCAGTCTCGTTTTTACTTTCACTTCTGTTTGGACAACTGTGTCGTTCAGAAAGTGTTCACCCATCAATACATAATTATGCGACATATGATACGCCGTGGGTTGGCAAGAGCCACGAGTGTTCAGCGGTGTTTCCCAAACTCGGTCCTGCTGAACCCCTGTGGCTGAAGTGTTTTGTTCCAGATTCCTAATCATTAATGCCGGTGAAACTCATCAGGGATAAGTCGGTTTTTCAAACGCAGTCGTGTAGCAGATTAGCTGGATGTAATAATCCGATATGAATGCGCACCTCCGCGCTGAGTGAAAACACAATGTATATTGCTGCAACAAAATGATGAAAGAACGGGCGAATTTTTTTCACACAAGCTGAGTGGGTGGGTGTGTGTTAGCTAATTAGTTACTCAAAAGAATTCAAGATTTAATATGCACAAGCGGCAACACTGCAAAAACAGCCCAAACCAGGAAAGACAGCTGGCAAAAAGTCACCAACAAACTAAACGCGTGTACATTGTTCTTACTGAAAGCAGCGTTACGGATTTTACAAATGTTCATTTTTTTCCCTCTGCTTAAAAAACATTGAAAAAGCGGCGTATACTACGCCTCGGGTTGGTTTGCAGCGTGTAAAACAGTTTGTTTGTCGCTGATAATTTGCTATCCACACAAGGAGGAACCAGGAAGCGAACCCACAATCTTCCACTGTCTCCTTACTGCAAAGCAGCCGTACTATGTAGCTGCGAAAAAATGAAAGCAGTACGAGTTTAACAGACGTCATTGAAGTGTATCATAAGTTTCTGTAACGTTAATAAAAATGGCCAGGAAATGTCACTACAGAGGTGAGTGTTAAATGCTTCGAAGCTTCGATACGATTTCCGACACAATTGCTTCAAACGTGTTGATGCTTCGTGAGGCTTCGGCGTCCTTCCCCTCTCCTCCGGATTTTTCAAATGTTAATTTTTTCCCTGTGCTTAAAAATCATTAAAAACCCAGCCTGATTATGTGGCGTATGGTACGCCGCGGGTTGGCTAGTAGTATAATATTGAATGATGAATGTTCCAGTACAATATAGAATAGTATAAGCACCACAAACCTGATATAGGTGTATTGAATGAATGCGTAATTGAATCAGAATGCGTAATTAGGCCTCGAGCTGTAGTCGAAATCGCCTTTCAGGCCTCTAGAGCTTTAATCAAAGTCACCTTTCTCTTTGAATTTTTGCGGCCGTAAATCTGCCGCCTGCCGCGATGTTGGGGTTGGATGTCGGTCTCGTAAGGTTTTTCGGGCAGCTGCGCAAAAGGGAACTGCACATTCGGCTTCGGATGTGCGCAGAAGGCGACTGCACAATCGGCTTCGGACGGACGTGAGTGAGTGAGGAGGCAGGCGAATTATGTATTAAGATTAGTCATGTTTATATGCTAATTGGTTATCAGAGAAACCTTTGTAATTGCATTAGCACTAAAACCTGTTAAACTGTTCACTTGGGTTGCAAAGTTCTGACATTCCTAAATTCCAGATCTGGTTTCAAAAATGCCCAAAATGAAATAAAGTCATGGATACATACTATATATAGTATAAAATAGGTTAGGGCATAATTCTAAATGACACTTATCTGTTAAACTTCCAGATTTAATTGTAAGTAGCTCTATGATGATTTAACATACTGTAAAAAAACACAGAGAAAATAAAGGTCTGAGGTTTCCGTCCTCGCATACTGTAGAGGATCTCTTCATAATCGGATCAGTTCGTACATCGAATTCAGACAACAAAACCAAAACCAATGACAGGTAGACAATTTATGGGGTGGGAACGGAAGTGGACACGGAATGCTGAGAAGGAGCCTCGGAGGTAGATGGGTGGTAGTGACGTCATCAGGTGGGGACCAGAGGGAAGGAGGGAACCTGGAAGTGTCTTGAGTTTATCGAGTCCGGGTGAACTCACTGCGGTGTTGCTTTGTTTTTCCTAAGAGAACAAAGAGAGAAAGGTTAGTACCCTACCGTTGTCTCTTGACATGACATTTCTGGTCGGGTCCTTAAGCCACTCCTCATGCACTCGTGAGTGACAATACATATAGAAAACAAACATAATATATTAAGTCTTTTCTATTACAAACACCTTAATACCTCCTTTGCCATTTTCCACACCCATCAGTCTTCAACATCAACACTGCTTTTATATGGACAGAGGGTTTGTAAGTAATTAACAAAATTTGAAACTTTTATAAAATTGTTTACATCTACTTTCAAGGCTTCCATTGCTGTGAAAAAGCTGTACGTTGTTATGGCAGCTCTGAAAGTTACATGATTTTTCAGTTTTTTGGTAACCTAAACAGTTTTTTTTAATCTTTGGCAGTTTACCTCTTAACCTTTATACAATTTCAGATTACTCACTACAGTTGAGCTGCTTCAATTTCAATAAAAGTTGAAATAATGGGTGCGTTTTAAATATATTGACTGATAGTGCATTTGGTACATATTTTTAATGAGTGTTTGAATCTTAATTTTTTGGTTAATTTGACAGAGCTACTATAGATCTGTTTGTTCTATATAGAAAGTCGAAATTTAAAATTTAAACCAGTAATTTCATTCCACCACTTAAGACTTGTTCCTACACCCAGTTTGGGAAGCTCAATATCAAGGAATGGAACACAGAGACGTGTGCACGTCATGTGTAAGCTCTGTTAATGGATTGTGTCAAAGCTAACCATGTTTGCTACAGATTATGTCATTAATATAATATTTTTATTGAATTATCCAAGCTTCGCACACCTAGATATAGGAATTTTCAGACATTCTTCAGTTGTTTTAAGTTTTCTGCACAAGTGTTCATTTGGGTTCAAAGTCCAAGCTCTGGCTGGGCCACACAAGAACATTCACAGACTAAATCTCATGCCTCTCTTGTGTTGACTTAGCCTTTTCTTTAGGATCATTGTGCTTTTGCAAAGTGAACCTTCGGCCTAGTGTGACATCCAGAGCACTCTGGAGCAGGTTTTCTTTAAGGATATCTCTGTACTTTGATCTGTTCAGTCTTCCCTCAATCCTGTCCACTCTGCCAGTTCATGCCACTGAAAAACAACCCCACAGTATGATACTGCCTCAACCATGTTTCGCTATTGGTATTGCACAGGTGTTGAGTGGTGCCTAATTCCTTGCAGGCATGACACTTAGAATTAAGGCCTAACAGTTCAATTTTGATTTCATCAGACCAGGAAATGTTGTTTGTTATAGTCAGAGAGTCCTTTATGTGCTTTTTTGCAAACTCCAAGCACACTTTCATGTGTCATCTGGCCATTTAACCATAAAGTCCAGATGAGCGGAGCAGGGGAAAAGGGCCTTGGCAGGAACGGTGACCAACAACCCAATAGTCTCAATGTGAAGATGAGAGAAACATCCAGAAGGACCAATGCAACATTCTATAGACTTCCTCTAATTTGTGCCTCAACATCATTCTTTCTCTAAGCTCTGCAGGGAATTCCTTCAGCCTCATGGTTCAGGTTTTGCTCTGATGCACATTGTCAGTTATTGGAAAGGTGTGTGCCTGTTCTAATCATGTACAATCAATTGAATGGAATTGACCACAGATGGACTCCAAATAAGGTGTAGGAACATTTCAACAAATGGGATATACCTGAGCCACAATTCAAAAGTCATAGGAAATGGTCTGAATTCTTGTCAGTGTTATATTTCGTTTTTTTTTTTAATTTTAATAAAATTGCAAATATTCATGAAATCCTGTATTCCCTGTGTCATTCTGGGGTATTGAGTGTTGTTTGATAAGGAATTGAAACAATTTTAGCATATACTGCAACATAACAAATTGTGTAAAAATTGAAAGGACTTGAATATTTTCTGAAGGCACTGTACATTTGACTGACTTAAACACCAACCTTTAGTGAAAAAAAAAAAACAAAATGAAAGTTTCCTTGCTTATACAGTATGAAAAGCCCTTGGTAGTCTTTTTGATTCCTTTTTAATACTATATTTTCTAAGCTATGATTTTGTTTTGATTAAGAGAATGATTCAAATTTTATTTTGATTAAAACAATAATCAAATGTGTTTAAATTTATGTTCATAAAAAGCAATTTCCAGTAGACTAATACAAATCACTGTTAGTTAGATAAGGTGTCACTTTACTTGACATCTCACTACATTCATAACATCGTACAACACCCTAGTACTACAGTAAACACCTTGTTAGTTACTGTGAACACAATTATATCTAAAACTTGCATAACTGTTAAAATTCATTGCTTGTTTTAATTGTGGTTGGCAGTGGCTTTACACTGTGCATTGATTACTTCCTGATTGTGCTTTGTTGTTATAGTCAGTGGACAGAATGGCCGTAGTTTATCACATGGATGATGAAAAACAGCACCCTAAAAAGATGTCTGTATCGGATGATTTGCCTGATGAGTTCTTTGAGATTACAGTTGATGATGTCAGGAAGAGATTTGCTCAACTTAAAAGTGAAAGGTAAGTCAGCATTTTATAAAATTTTACTCATAGAATATTGTAATCTATTACAGTGGAACCTCTAGATACGAGTTTAATTCGTTCCAGCACTGAGCTTGTATAGCGAATTTCTCGTATCTAGAACAAACTTCCCCATTGAAAATAATGGAAATCCAGTTAATCCGTTCCGCACCCCAAATATATTAACATAAAAATCAATTTTCCTAACAAATAACACTGATAAATTATATATACTGTAGTCTACCTTTAATAAATAACACTGGTAAATAATATAACTGATTATTAAAAGAATCAAAACAGGTGTCCAAAGTGCAGTAGAGCATTCAATAAATCTTTAAATAAATAATCCTTAAAACAGTTGTGAAGTGGAGGTTTAAAATACACAAGAATAACAATCCTTTAACACGAGGTTAAAACGTCAAAAGGATGCAGTCTTTAAAAAACAGATGACAATCCCCGGTGCTTCTTCTCTTTTAGCGTCTCACCTGCGGGCTCTGCAACAGGCGAGACACTCTTAATGCAGCTGACCTTCTCTACACCGTCCTGCTTCAGCTGTTTGGCTCGCCTGTTCAGCTCACTGTTCAGTTACACGCGAGCCAGCCTGCCTGCCTGCTTTTTTTTTTTTTTTTTTTTTTTCCCTCTCTCTCTCTCTCTCTCTCTCTCATTTTACTTCTTCTCCCCCTTAACCGGCTTGCGCTTCTCTATATATGCGGGGAGGACATGGCAGCTGCAGCCCATCAGCCACAGGAACAATCATGGATGTGGGCAGTTTCCCACCTGTGCACTTAAGTGAGAAACACAGACACTGCAGATCGCGGCTCGCAACTGCTACCACGCCCCCTCGCTAAGCCGCGAGCTATACCCACAGCCTGGCTCGTGGCTCGTTATGCGAGCCAATGCTCGCATTTAGATCTGAATTTTTCGCTCATACTTTCCTCGTATTTTGAATTTCTCGTATACAGAGGTGATCGTATCTCGAGGTTCCACTGTATAACAAAATTAAGCATCTCTTACAGCACATTTAATGATCAATATGCCAGTTCTATGCCTGAGTTAAAAAAATCTGCAAAATATCATGGTAACTTCTAGATGCACTTTAGGTGGAAATTGTTAAGCTTTTCATAAGTTATGCATGATTAAGTTGTTTTTTTAGTGGCAAAGATGGTCTTTGCAAGCAGTACAATTTCAAACATTTACTGCTGATGTATTGGGCCATCTGTTTTTTTTTTTTTTTGTTTTTTTTTTGTTTTTTTTATATTAAGTTCACCTGAAAGTCCCTTATTTAGCACTAGGACACTTGTTAGAAGAATAGAAATATTGATTCAAAATAAGCAAAACACAGCAAAAAATTGTAAAATCCATTTGCAAACTCTGCACTGCATTTTACATTGGGGATTGTGGTGAAAAAGCTGGAGCTAACTCTGTGGGAGAGCTTTAAGTTTATCGGCTTGTATCTTCATTCTCACACATAGTTACGAGCTGTGGGTAATTTCTGAAAGAATAAATTTGTAAATACAAAAATTGTCAAAATGAGGCTCTTACACAGTATTGTAGGATTCACTCTCTAGTGAAAAGAGAGAATTTTGGGGCAAGAGTGTGGGGCAAGTCTTCTAGGTATGACCCACTCGGTTAAGATGCATGACTAAACCAATGAAATACAGTGGACCCTTGACTTACGAACACAATTTGTTCGTGAGGGCTGGTTGTAACTCAAGTTGGTTGTAAGTCAAGACTATTTTTTCCCATAAGAAATAATGGAAATACCCATAATGCGTTCCGAACCTCCCACAGCAACACTTACTTAACCTTTTCATAATAAAAAAGGGTTGTATAATGTGCATAATGTACCAAAACACCAATAATTTTTCTAATGTACTAACCAAAAAGTTATAAAAAGTGCCTAGCGTACCAGAAACAACAATTTCATACTGTACTCACCATTTAATTTGACATCTTTGGGCTGCAGGAAGGGAGGAGGAGAATGAAATGGAAGGTGGTTATTGTTTGGAAGGGGCCTCCTTATACAAATCTTTTCTATGTAAAATTGTCGAGGTGGTGGATTTCGACATGCTGTACATATTAGCAAGATCGGTCACACGAACACCACTCTCATATTTCCGCACAATTTCCTTCTTTGTTTCGATTGTGATCACTTTCTTTACCTTCGTTACCTTCTCTTCCTTCCTTAGCAATTATCGAAAAAAATTATATAAATTACTGTCCTGACCAAAATTACGTCCACAAACACATGTATCTGGGCTCCGAATGATGCTTACAAATGCTCTCAGCTGTTTGTTTACAATCACGCAAGCGGATACACGTGACTGCATTCAGGTCGTAACGCAAGATGTTGGTCGTAAATCAAGTTGTTCGCATGTCAGGCCGGTCGTATATCAAGGGTCGACTGTACTAGAGTGGTTAATAACTGGAAACAGAAATAACTGGAGAGTTTCTGTAGGGAGAGAATGGTCTGGTGTTTTCAACCCAACAAGTTACTAGTGTGGTGACCCTTACCAGGACAAGTGGATGGAAACATAAGTAAAGTTAAGGGAACCCAGAAGCCTCATTACGTTAGCATTTTAGTGTATGGAATTTGTACTTAAGTCAGTTTATTCTTATAAAGAGCAATTTCCTTAATATTTCCTTTGTGAATTTCCCCTTGGGATTAATAAAGTGTCTGTCTGCCTGTGTGTCTCTCTCTTTCTCTCTCTCTCTCTCTAAAATAATCCAAGAGTGCCTATTTGCTTGTCAATTTTATTGAATAACAAATAAAAACAACTTATGTTTGAACAAGACAACATTTTTTGTGCCCCACCCAAGAATGCTAAACTGACGTGATAAGCTTGATACAATGCAGTTTTTAAATGTATTTAACCAGTTCTGTCTTGAGTCTTCTGAGTTTTAACGTGATTTATTTTTCATAAGTTCCTGTCAAATCAGAGAGAAAATTGTCAGCCATAGTAATGCTTGACAGCCAACCAGGGGATTCTTCATGATCAATTGTTGCCAGTCAGAGCACCCCCTGTAGTAATGATAACCTGTGAAACCATCAAATGTTGTTTGTTTCCAGAGAGCAATCTGACACTGGCGATCTCTCTCTAAAGTGAAATTCCTTATGTTACAAATTTTCGTTTTGCTTTGAATTCAATGTACGTACATCTACAATACTTGTTGTTTATAAGAGTTGCATGGAGGGCTTTATTCCTTGTCCTAGAAAGGTGAGTGACTATGACAGATAAATGGGCCGTAGTTGTGAACATCTCAGACCAGTCGCTGGGTTATTTCTCACTCCACAGGAATATGATAAAGTTGTACAGGGCACCATCCTACAATTTCATGGGTATAGTCCTCAATAATAGTTTTATAGTACACAGAGAGATGTTTGAAATGAGACAGGAGTGACCTTAAGAACAGCAGGACCCCTAGGAGTTTCTACCTCCAAAAGGGCGTAGAAGTTTTCATTGAATTAAATTCCTCCTAGCCGAATTCCCATAAGTGACAAAGCTGATCATGTGTATATTTATAAACATGCATATAGCAGAGACTTTTATTTATTTTTATTTCATAAAAAATCATGTGGCTTTCATTTTGCTATTCATATAATTTTGTTATGAATATGTTGATTATTCTTCGATGGAAAAAAAAAAAAAGTTTCTGTATTTTTTTTTTCCTTGTTACCCACCATTTACAATTAGGTAGCATAGTACTGTTAATAACTGACATTGCTGAAAATGTAAGGAACTTGATGATAGCAGAAAATATGGCAAGTTTTTGCTTTAAAATACCAATTTATGTTCTACTGGGCATTTTTGTGCTTCGGGTGCAAAAGATTAAACATAATTTCAGTAATAAGTTGGAAAACATTATAAAAAATGCGAATAGATGGTCCTTCCTCCATCTTACTTTATTTATGAGATGCAATATAACTAAAATGAATATCCTCACAAAGCTGCTCTCATTTTCAGAGCATTCCTATAAACTGTTCCTTGAAACATACTCATCCTCAACCTTTTTGCAAATAAGTGATTGTCGCATTCTGGAATTTTAATCAGTTCACTCAAATTTTTACTTTTAAATCAAACATTCATCATCACAGTGCTGCTTAAAACAAGAAAATATAAACCATTAAAAAATTTTAATTACAAAATATCAACAATTTGTAAGTATTAATGTAAGTATTAATGTATATGTAAGTAGTGCCCTACTCAGTACACTGCAAAAAATGCATAGATAGATAGATAGATAGATGCTTTATTAATCCCAAGGGGAAATTCACATACTCCAGCAGCAAGATAATGCAATTTTGCATCTATGCAAAAGCTAGACACAAAAACTGGGAGTTGTTTTGCTTGTATTTACCAAAAAAATCTGCCAAAGGGGCAAGCAAAATTTACTTGAAAAGATTTCTTAAAGTAAGCTAAATAATCGTAAATACAGATTTTGGATAAGTCAATAATTCTTACAGTAAGGAGAAAAGATGACTTAATTTCATGATTTAGATATTTTTCACTTGGCTTAGAATTAATTTTTGCAGTGTATTTGGTTTGTTAGTAATGCAGAGTAACAACAAGTATATTTATAATTCAAGAGAAGAAATAAAAAACAAAAGCAGGGGTCAGAACTGAAGAGACTAATGAGATGGTACCCAATCCTAATCAATAGTCATGTTTGAAATTTGCCACCTGTTGCTAAATTGAAAACCTAAAAGATTCCTGTAAGTCCCAGTACATAATCTAAAATTTGAAATAAAAACAATTGTGGAATTCTAACCCCTAAAAGTCAAAAGTAAAAAAAACAAACAAAAAAAGAAAAGGTTTTGCTATTTGTTTCATTGTACATCCACAATACTGGGCAATGGCAAATGTGTGGGGCCAGCTTTTGAATTGCCAACTTTCTATCATTACACAGCATGGTATCCAGGACTAGATAGATAGATAGCTACTTTATTAATCCCAATGGGAAATTCACAATTGGGATGCTATGTCCCAAGCAATAGGTTTTCTTGTCATGACAACAGAGCAACATGAAGGCAGTACTTCAGAACAATGAAAAATAAATAGACAAAAAAAAAAAAAGCCAAAAATAAAAAGTAAGGCCACAAATTAATTCTGTGTAATGTAAAACCATACATGCAGTGGATGATATTTTGTGTTTAAACAAATGAGAAAGCCTCATGATATTTGTCAAACAGATTTTTGGAACATAATTATGTTTTCTTTTAGTAACACATTTTCATAAACATGCATATTTAAAAATATTGGCACCCAAAATTTCAGTATTTGGTACATTTGCTCCTGTTGAGAATTACAGCACTCATTCTCTTTCTGTAGTGTTTAACAAGGTTTGAGAACACATTTGGAGAGATCTTGGACCACTTTTCCATGCAGAACATTCCCAGCTCATTGAGATTCTTGGGATTTCTCATGTGAACTTCTGTCTTCAACTCAGACCACAGTTTTTATATTGGGTTCATATCTGGAGACTGAAAGGGCAATTGCCAATCCTTGATTTTGTGGCATTGCAACCATTTCTTTGTTAATTTGATGCATGCTTCACATCAGTGTCTCATTGGAAGACCCAGCCGTAGTCCAATTCCAGCCTTCTAGCAGAGGCAACCACTTTTTCGGCAAAATGTTATGGTATTGAATGGAATTCATTATGCCACTGACCTTAACAGGAGCCCCTGAACCACTGGCAGTAAAACAGCCCTAAACCATCAAAGAGTTACTGCCATATTTTACCTCTGAAGTGCCATTTTTTTGTATGAAGTCCCCTTTTTTCACCACATATGATGACAGTGTGTGTGGCCAAAAAGCTGAATGTTGAGTCATCTGACCACCCCACAGGATTCCAGTTGTAATTCCAATGTCTTTTGGTAAAGTTCAGATGCTTGGATTTGTGTCTTGGTCTCAAGAAGAGCTTCTTTCATGGAGCTCATCTAAAAAGCTGTTTGGTCATGGAGGTGAATCCCCAAATTTAGCTAAACTTTGCAGTTGTGAAGCTGTGATCTTTGAGCTTTTATTTGTCTCTCTTAGTTCCTCCTCACAGTGTGTATTGGAAAAATGTGAAATTGTCCCTTTCCTGGCAAATTTTTAACAGTCCCATATGGGCTTTTCATAGTTTTTTTTTTTTTCTTTTCTACTATGGCCTTTAATGTGCTTACTGGAAAATTCAAATAATTATTTTTTTAGCCATTCCCTAGTTTATGTAGCTCAAAATTTTTTTTCTCATTTGAGTTGAGAACTCTTTGGTTTTAGTCATGTTGATAAAGGATTTTACCAGTGTGTTACCTCTTATTTAAACCCCAGTGAAATAGGAAATTGTCATAGACAACAATAACTTTCCTAGACAATTTCCCAAACACAAATTCCTTTGTTTTTATTTATGGTATTCTTCAAGTGTGTCAGTCATTTTGCTATGAACTATTTTTACACTTTTGCATGAATTATTTTTATTACATGAATAGTTAGCAATTTTCCCAAACATTTGAGAAAAATTAGAATTGTGTTATGTATTACAGTATCTATATTATGTTGATGTTTTTGCTCACTTCAGGAGTGACAGTATTTCTGAAGTTAACTATATTACAGCAAGTCTTATTTTTGGGAAAGTCTATGTTAATTTTGCACAGTGTAATGGATCAAAATTGTCTTATTCCCCGATGCCAGGTTAGATGGGCAGTGGTGGTGAATAGCAAATTTTAGGTGTCACTGCAGAGGTTTCATGTAGTTAACATCTGGACTTTGATAGTACCACTAAGTATATCAATTCATTTTATATATTGTAACTCCATTATTGCTCTGATGGCATACTTTGGAAAGACAAACTGCCTCCCCAGTTTAGACTTTCTGACAGAGGTTTAGCAGGTTTTCTCTTGTATCTGTTTTTTGTATTCTCATCTGTTACATCCAAATAGAAAGTCTCTTTTATAGCAAGGCATCCCCACAACATGGTGTTACCACCAACATATTTTACAGTGTGCATTGTGTAACCTGACTGACGTGCAGTGTTAGATTTATGCCACATATACTGCTAAGCATTCAACCTAAAAAGTTCCAGTTTGATTTCACAAGACTTTTTACCACATCTTTGCAGTATTTGCAGTGGTGCTTTGCAAATTCTTTGTGAGCAAAGACTTTTTTTTCAGCTCAGGGTTCTTCCTTGGCAGTCCCATGAAGGCCCTCTTTGTGCCATGCCTTGGAAATTATTGAGCTGTTAACACCCTCTTCTATCGCAGTCACTGACTTCTTCAACTCAGTCACAATAATAATTGCCATCACAGTAGGGTCTGTGACAAGTGGCATTCTTGTTTGGTAACTAATTTTTTTTCTTTCTTCTTCTTCTTTTGTGATGGTTGGTGCTTTGTGCTCAGTGCCATTGAGATAATCGTGTTCCCTTCCCCGATCTGTTTTTTTTTTTTTTTGTATAATTATATCCCTAACTTGTTTTGAATGCTCTTTTTTCTTCGTTTTGGTTTGCTTTGTCGAAAATCTGTAGCATACTGTTGGACCTCAATGAGAGATCCACCCAGTTTCCCACACATACGACCATCACCTTATTAGGTGAGTTGGTAAAGTTATACAGTCTGCCTGGGCAAAGTTAGCCTTGTATGTACAATGGATATGACTTTTTTTCTATTTAGCATATTATTTAAAAGTTTTCAATGCGTTTCTTTTGATTTGGTGTGATATACAGTAATCCCTCGCTATATCGCGCTTCGCCTTTCGCGGCTTCACTCCATCGCGGATTTTATATGTAAGCATATTTAAATATATATCGCAGATTTTTTGCTGGTTCGCAGATTTCTGCGGACAATGGGTCTTTTAATTTCTGGTACATGCTTCCTCAGTTGGTTTGCCCAGTTGATTTCATACAAGGGACGCTATTGGCAGATGGCTGAGAAGCTACCCAGCTTACTTCTCTCTCTCTCTTGCGCTGACTTTCTCTGATCCTGACGTAGGGGGATTGAGCAGGGGGGCTGTTCGCACACCTAGACGATGCGGACGCTCGTCTAAAAATGCTGAAAGATTATCTTCACGTTGCTATCTTTTGTGCAGCTGCTTCCTGAAACGACATGCTGCACGGTGCTTCGCATACTTAAAAGCTCGCAGGGCACGTATTGATTTTTGATTGAAAAACAAACTCTGTCTCTCTCTATCTCTGCTCCTGATGGAGGGGGTGTGAGCTGCCGCCTTCAACAGCTTTGTGCCGCGGTGCTTATTGATTTGTTTGCTTTTCTCTATCTCTGTGACATGATCTGCTCCTGACACGCACTCCTTTGAAGAGGAAGATATGTTTGCATTCTTTTAATTGTGAGATGGAACTGTCATCTCTGTCTTGTCATGGAGCACAGTTTAAACTTTTGAAAAAGAAACAAATGTTTGTTTGCAGTGTTTGAATAAAGTTCCTGTCTCTCTACAACCTCCTGTGTTTCTGTGCAAATCTGTGACCCAAGCATGACAATATAAAAATAACCATATAAACATATGGTTTCTACTTCGCAGATTTTCTTATTTCGCGGGTAGCTCTGGAATGCAACCCCCGCAATGGAGGAGGGATTACTGCATACACAATTGTAACTAGAAAAAGTCTTACTGTAAAATATAGTATGTTTAGTAGGCACTGTATATCAAAAAAACTTTAAGAAGGTAGACTCAGTTGTAGCTTCATTTATCTGGTATATAAAACAGCCATGCATTGCAAAGGTGACTTTACAGAGATCTAAAGCTTAATTTGGCATGGTACTACTTAACCTTCAGTTTTATTGCTGGGCTGCAAATACTCATACACTAAAGTATTGGAAATAAGTAGAAGTCCATGAAGCCAAATCTTCTTGGTTGGTTATAAAAAGAAAATCTTGCCTAGAATCATCTCAGTATGCTTTGATCTGTGTTCTATTCAAGACTAAATTCTTTCAGTTCACCATGTATTCCAGTGGTTCACCATTTTTTCAAAATATAGAATCAATGTAGGGACACATTTTAAGGCAGAGAAGCATTTATGTGCTGCTAGAACATGCAGTAATGACATATTTTATCTTTCTTTAATATATACAGTATTCAGTCTGTAGAAGTAGCAAGGTATAATAACATTTACAGATCTTTATTTTAATATTTTTGTCCATTGAACTCTTATTCTAAAAATGTAATGTTTGTCTATATTTTAATTAGAAACTTTGTCAAAAGGCAACCTAGAGCAGGGCTACTCAACTATAAATTTGAAAGGTCCACTTACTAAATTTCCATTCAGTCTGAGGTCCGGAAAAGTGACGGTCAAATTCCAAATAGAGAACTCCAAAAAAAGGCAATCCCCAAACTTTAGAACTATACACAAAAAAATGACATGGTAGGCCTTTTAGTGTGAAAGGTGACACCTTCTTTGTGCCACCAGTTGTTTGAACTTGGGCATAAAAGGTGTGAGGGCAAGGCGGAGGCACTGATGTAAATGTTCATTGGTGAGGGTGTTGCGGTATGTGTTTTTCACAATGTTCATAGTGGAAAAGGCAGATTCACAGCAGTACGTTGAGGGAAACATTGTAAGAATTTGAAGGGCCATCTTCTGCAGGAGAGGAACACCTGCCGCAGTAACCATCTTTGTCCAGAAGGTGACAAGGTCACAGTGAGATTCCTGCAGTGCTAGGTTTTCTTGTAGCTCAGTTAACTCTGTTTGCAGAGAAGCAGCACTGGCCCATTGGAAGACTTTTGTGGCTTCATTTGAGAATTCTGCAATATTTTTGACAAGAAATGGATTTTCGATGCACAGCAAGACTTGTTTTCCCAAAGGGAAATCTTCAAAGCGAGTTTGGAAATTTTTAATCAGCTTGTCCAGGAATTCAGCATAATTGTGATGGTGATGTTTTCCTGCAGTCTGATCCAAAAGTCTTGGGAAGTGAAGCAGGTCCTGCTGTAAGTCACATTTGAACACCTCCAGCTTCCCCTGGAAAGCACGGACAGCTAACATGAGGTCACACACTGTGCTGTTTTTGCCTTGGAGCTTCATATTAAGGTCATTAAGATGGGAAGTAATGTCCGTTAGAAAAGCAACAATTTCCATTTTCTCGTTATTCTTCATGAAATCCACAAACGGTTTGGCTTTCGCACTCTTCTGATCCAACAGAAATGTCTCCAGCTCTTTACGCAGTGCCCAAAAACGCTCCAGTACCTTGCCTTTACTAAGCCACCGGACATTGTTGTGAAGGAGCAAATCATCAAATGTTGCATTCACCTCTATTAGAAATGTTGCAAAGCAGAGGATGCTCTCAGATAATTGACTAGTTTCATGACTGTTGTCATGACTTCTGAGTACCTTTCTCCAAGGCTGGCACACAAAACCATCTGGTGAATTATGCAGTGGTATGCCATGAGGTCAGGGTGGTGAGTTCTCAAGCGTGACACTAATCCCCTCTCTTTCCCAATCATACATGGTGCGCCATCAGTAGCAATGGAAACAACATGCTTCAGGTCTATTGCTCTGTCTCTAAGCATCTGTGTCACTGCTTCATAGATATCATTCCCCCTTGTGTGTCCATGGAGGTTTGTGAGACCCAAAACATCTTCATGAAATTCTCCCTTTTCTTCATCAAAAAATCTGACAAAGACCATGAGTTGTGCATTGTCCATGATATCTGTGGATTCATCCACAGCCAATGAAATGAATTTGGCTTTTTTTATAGCAGAACTAAGTTGTTCAAGCAAATCATCAGCGAGTATTTCAGCTCGTCTTGCAGCAGTGGAATCAGAACAGGGTATTTGGTTTATTTTCTGGATTATTTCATCCTTTTGAGTCCCTTCAAACAGAGCAGTCACCACTTCACTCATACACTCTTTGACTACTTCAGCATCAGAGAAGGGTTTCTTGTTTTTTCCCAGGACCCATGCTACTCTAAGTGAGGCTTCTGTTGCCCGCTCCTGTTGTGTGGCTGATCTAACTATTACACTGCTTGTAGCTTCATATGATGATTTCAGCTGGTTTATTTTTATGGTCCTTACCTCTGAGTTCTGAGGGTAATTTTGTTCGAAATGTGCATGCTTGGTTTCATAATGGCGTTTCACATTACCACTTTTGATTATTGCTACCGTCTCGTTGCAGATTAAACACATTGGTTTTCTGCTTCCCACGGGGAGCACGAACGCATATTTTTCTGTCCACGCACTCTTAAATTCGCGGTTTTCAAAATCAACTTTTCTTTTCTTATCAATGTACAGTCTTGAGCCAGCCATCTTCACTTTCAGTCAGCAAAAAAAAATTCAGTTATCGAAATTTGCACTGCCTGCGAGTGATGAGACTGCCTGTTCACCGGCCTGACCCAGAGCACGTGACCGGTACATAAATCTGGCTGCCGTGAATGAGCGAGCGAGCGAGCGAGTATTGGGGGGGAGGCGGGGAGTAGTGGGAACGATACTGTTACAACTGCTGTGATTGGACATAGATGAAGCAACCAAACCGAGTAGAAACCTCAAAGATATATCGCACAGAATCACAATTGCGCACTTCATTGAGAACTCATTTGGATTATGATTAAATTTGCATGTTTGTTTTGGCGTCGGTCCAGATTTAACCGTATTTGGGTCCGGATGCGGACCGGAGTCCGCCTATTGAGTACCCCGGACCTAGAGGATAAAGATGGTATCATCAAGTATACAGTATCAATGACGTTTAAGGCATTTACCCCTTGATGATAATAGGGAACACTGAGAAAGGGATTTTTCAGTTAAAATTTCAGAAAAGCAGTGAAATTCCGCTACTCATAAAATTAATTCTTCAAAATATACAAAAACACCATAATTTGATGAAAAATATTTATGTGTCACATGTAAATGATCTCAGCTAAAATGTGTCCAAAACAAGATTCAACCCTTAAAAGATGTCATGAGTCATTTGGTGAAGTATTTTGGGAATGTTATTTGCTAAAATCATTTATGGGCAAACATATCTGTGTATTTTTAATGCTATGTCTTATACTACACTGCTTGTCCAACGACTCACTTTGCTCAAATGGAGAAATTCCATAGCTCATAGACTATGTATGGTAAATTGATGTTCTGTGCTTTATCAGGTTAGAAAAAAAAAATCAAATTGTTTTCCTGAGGATCTATTCAGAACTTTTTCATAATTTTTTAAGAGTTTGTTAAGGTAAAAATCTTAACCTGCAGGGAAAACCTGGGGTTGGTGGCAGAATTGGCATTCCAGCCACCATAAAAAAAAAAAACCTCACACTGGTTCCTTTCCATCTGAATTAGTTTGGTACTGAGGTGTCACCCGTTGCATGGCTGCACTCAGGTCCTAATCTGGGATCCTGAATTGGTTTGTCATGTGGTGGGTGCGGCAATGCTCTGTATCAGCGCATACTTTCTAACCCCAAAAGCCCCCACACCTGGTTAATGTAGTTCTAAAGTATGGATGCTGGGACTATGCTGAACCTTTTTATTTTATTTGCTGTTTTATTCTATATGAAAAACCACTTTATGTAAAGCCCTCTTATCTTACAGCTATCTGAATCTGTGGGTACTGAATGCTGGAATTTTGATGGAAATAACCAAAGATAATCTATTATAAGATTGTTATAATAAACAAAAGCTAAAATGGAAACAAAAAGCAGACCACCATTTGTTCCTGTGCCCAAAGGCCCTGAGTTACATATCTGAATGATTACTATCCGGTTACTCTTACCTCTGTGGCTTTGAAATGTCTAGAAAAGCTTGTGCTGGTATACATCAACAGCATTATTCTTGCCATTCTCAATCCTCTGCAGTTTGCTTACCAACCAAACAAATCTGTAGATGATGCTTTATCACAGACCCTCCACAATGCCCTTCATCGCTTAGATAGTCACAACATGGAAGTTGGGATGCTATTTATTGAAAACATCTCAGGTTTTAATACCATTATCCCTACCAGGCTGGTTGCAAAGCTCAGAAGAACGGTGCCTGCCCAATTCCATCTGTTCTTGAGTATTGGACTTTTTAGCAGGTACAGTTCAGTTACTTAGGACTGGCAACAAAACATTGTTACCACTAATGGTGAACACTAGATCTTCACAAGGCCGCTATCTGAGCACAGATCTGTACTTCCTTTTCATTTACAACTTTACAGCCAGATTTGACACTAATCACATAGGTAAATTTGCTGACAACACCACAGTCACTGGACACATTTTGAACAACAATAAGACTGCATACAGTCATTAAGTTAACAATCTGGCTAATTGCTGTCACCTTCAACATAAACTTACTAAAGAAGTGATTCTGGATTTCAGGAGGGGACAGATGAACTCTCCGGTCTGTATTTGATGTAGCAGCAGCAGAATGTGTGGATATTTTCAAGTTTTCAGTCTCCAGATCTCAGAGAAATTAAACTGTTCACACAAAAAAACACTGCTGTCATTAAAAACCACAAAAGCACCTTCACTTCTTCAGATGCTTGAGGAAATGTGAAATGTGGAAACAAATGCTGAGGAACCTCTACCACAGCACTACTGAGAGTATACTGACAGGACAGATCAGTTTTGTAATGGGAACAGCACAGTTTAGGAAAGAGATCACTACAGAGTGCAGTGAAACAGGCACAGCATATCACTGCCTCTGTTCTTCCCACAACAGATTCCATATAAACTAACCACTGCAGAAACAGGACTAGAGAAATTCTCTGCGTCCCTTATCACCCTGGTTACAGTCTGTTTTCAAACTAAAGTCAGGCCATACGTATGCTAGCATCAAAGCTAGTACCTCTCAGCAGTCTGCCTTCTCAATAATGTTTGTCATAGAATAAGTAAACTGTACAATAACTAAACATCCAAATACATGGTACCTAGTAATGTACAGCATGTAAGTGTTCTCTTCTGTATTGGTACTGTCTTGCACTTGTTTTGTCATATTGTATATGGGTAACCTGTACTATATTTCATATACTTGACTGGATAGATTAAGATCTCTTACGTACAGTACATCTATAGGAAAGACAAATAAAGAATCTCTGTTAATAAAAAAAACATTTTAATAAACTGAAATTAAATAAGGAACTAAACAGAAATAAACTAAAATTAACATTACATGTAACTAAAAAGGCAAACTGAAAGTAATAATAAATTACAAACAATATTTTCAGTTGTGCTAACAAAGAGATTTATGCACAGGCCAATATGGGCTTCAGCACTCTGAAATAAATCGAATGAATAAATATTTTTGTTTTTCAAAAAACAATATTCCAGCTACTACACTGACAGATTGAGACTTCTTTAACCCATTTACCGCTATCCCTGAGATAACTCATCTACTGGTAGCCACATGCAAACCATCCTCTCTGACTTTATGGGTATCCAGTGAACAGCAACTAGTAATGGAAGGTGGGTATTAACACAGTGTGTGTGGTGACAGGGCAAGTGGAACATCAATGGTGTGAAGAAGAAAGTGTTTTATTATGTGATATGTGGAAGATAAGGCCACTCAGCCATTTCAGGATGGGGGAAGAGTGCCTTTATTAGTGCATATGAAGTCATGCAATACAATGAAGGGAATTATTGAGTTACTTCTGTTGATTACTCTTCTTAAATACATAGTTACAGGAATATGTGATTAGGGAGCAGTTCACATGTCCTTGCAAGTTAATAATAAATGGAATCCCGGAGTGTGGATTTTTTCAATTCTCTGCTCCTGCCTTGTCTCAACCAGTTTGTTTATTAGTTTCAACCTTTTGCATACCAGCACAGCTAAGAGCTGAGCAGAGGTCAAAGGCTTTAATTAAAATGCTTGCTAAGAGTAAAAGAATAAAGAAAAAGTTAATATAATCAAATAATAAAAAGTAATAATTGACAGATGTTAGTGATATTTCTTCAAAAATTGACAATCACAGTATGATAGAGTCTAATTCTAGGGTTAGTGAGCATAGGAAGAGGATGCAAGTAAAATATTGTGCTACTTCTGAATGTGCATGTTGTAAAATGAGTGCTGGGCAACTCTCAGAATTGCTTTTCACCGAATCTTAAGTGAACAAGATGAATATATCAGATTCAGATGATCCCTTACAACAATTTCAGTCTGTTCTCAAGTGATGACATATTAGCTGTAATTGTGAATGAGCCCAACATTTGTGCACAGCAACTAATACAGCAGCACATGCTGTAACCAAATTACACTTTACATATGTGGCCAGATGTCAGTTGGGACAAGCTTCTGGCTTTCTTTGCACTCCTTGCATATGAAAGCATGATTCAAAAGACTGAAGTTGAAATGTGCTGGTCAAGTAAACGTTTCCCTTATTGACAGAAAATCACAACTGAAAAAATTAGTTTTTTTTCCCAGGTGTCTGCATTTTATTAACAACAACAAGAGATTTTATTACTTTATTATCAATCTTTAATGTAATATTTTTTTTTGTATCAGTAAGGTGCTGCTGGAGTAAGTGAATTTCCCCTTGGGATTAATAAAGTGTCTATCTATCTATCTATCTATCTATCTATCTATCTATCTATCTATCTATCTATCTATCTATCTATCTGTCTATCTGTCTGTCTGTCTGTCTGTCTGTCTGTCTGTCTGTCTGTCTGTCTGTCTGTCTGTCTGTAATATTTTTTTTAAAATAAAACTGTTTTTGGCACACTGTTCTATAGAACATACCTAAACTGAATGTTGTAATTGATGCATCACATATGCTTGGGGAAAAAAAAACATACAAACCTTGTACAATTACTGAGATGGCAGGATCTTTGACCTACAGGTAAAGTTTATTGGTAGCTTGACTAAAATGTCCAGAGTGTGCAAACTGGTGAAAACTAAACTTGCTAATGTGTTTTTGTTTAATTTTTATTCTTTTTATTTTTTAGTTTAAGATCAGATATCTGATATTGTGAAAATAATTAAGTGCCAGAAAAATGTTTTGAATTAATTTTTCCTCCACCCTTTTATTCTCTCTCTCTATAAAAACAAATAGTTTTAGGATCACATTATATTTGTTCTTGGATCAGTACAAAAATTTTGACTTGGGAATTGATACCAGCTTTTGGAAAAAAAAAGTCGCAATCCTGGTCCACCTTAAATTCCTTTGCACCTCTCCATTATTGTCTCTTGTTTTGCAAATGTGTCAGATCAACACAGGCAGCAAGCAGCTTGCTATCCAATGTCCCTACTGACCAGTGCTGATCGACATATTTGCAAAACAAAAGATACTGATGAGGAGGTGCGAGGGAATTTACAGTGGTCAGGGATTACGAGTTTTTTTTGTAGGCTTCAGAGATTCTAGTGTTAACAGGAAATAGTGTTTTTGTTGATAAGTGAGTGAATGAATAATTGAGTCAACTTTGCATTTCTATATATTATTTATGTGTGTGTTTGTGCATATATATATATATAAATATACAGTATATATATATATATATATATATATATATATATATATATATATATATATATATATATATATATAAAATATAATATATAATATAAAATATATAGAGAGAGATTGTGATGTACATTTAGCATGTAGATAACAAAGGCACAGCTGTCCGAAAAATGCAAATCAAAAATGTCTATGATAGGAAGATGTATATTCCACTGAACTAGCCTTGCACAGCTTCTGAAGTCAATAAAAATATGAAATAATTTAAGTCAATGTATTTAACAATACTTATTAAAGTTGTATTACTTAGCAGTATTTTATTCATTATTTTGTTTTAATATAACTGAACTATTACAAGTACAAAGAACAACGATAAAATGTCTTCTTTTAGTTCTAGAACAGTGTGATTTTATATATCTTTATATAAAAGAAAGAATGAGGTGCCTTGTACTTTATTAAGAAACAATTGTTTGATGGGAAAAACATTTTCCAGAAATGAATTTCTTTTTGCTTCATGTACAATATGCAGTAAATTAACTGGAGGTTAAAGAATCAACATGCAGCGGATTTCTTTAGGCTTAAAATATTCATGTAGCTCTTTTTAATTAGTGTTTTTTGTCGTTTGGTTAGACCTAACTGGATAAATTCCCACACCCTTTGGGTTTACTTATAAACCCTATCACTGCCAGTAGTAGTGGTTCATTTTGTTTTTTATGGCTCGTTTCTGGTCAACCTCTAAACTGTGGTCACCCACATTGAACAGTTCCCTTAACAGCTTTTAGTGTTGTTTTTTTAATTAACCCATCTAAGCTATTAGAGATGGGTGGATGTACTTTTTTCTGTAAGGAAAGCGGTTGATAGGAATGTTGTTTTGATTTTATTGGTCTATTTGTTTTTCTGTTTCCCTTTTTCACTGTGTATAAAAATGTTTTTGTGTTGAAGATTTTAGGTGAAGCAAACCAAAAAGATAAAACAAGGCTTACCAGTTTTATTCTATAAATTGAGTTAATGGCTGTAATGCAGTGTGAATGTTTTGTAACTGTTTTCAAGTGGTAAGACATTATGGGGTATTTTGCCAAAGCAATGCTTGTTAAACATGTTGTTGCTGCGATATTTCTGGTGGTTATCTGTCTGCACGGAGAATGAAGCCACACTTTTTAAAGTCCAACTGAAAAGCACAGCCTTACAACTTGGATTAAATAGTACTGAAATCCATGTTCCTGCCCTTTGAATCTGTGTAACAGTATTGTTTTATCATTAGTCAGTTGTCTGCTTTTTAAATTTCAGACGCTGCCAAGCAGATGTCTAAAGTACTAGACAGATAAATGACTAGCAATTTCTAGCTTAAGGATTTCTGCTTTGTTTTCTGTTTGAAATGTTCCTTCTGTTAATTTATGGTATGAACTGATATGTATAAATTAAAAAAAAATATTCAGTGGTGTTCAAAAGCTTCAGTAACAATAAGACAAATTATGAGATCACCTGTCAGTTTAATTATTTTAACTATTAATGGCATGTGCACTTGTATCTGTCTGGAACTGTCATTTGCAGCAGAGGTATTTAGAGATACTTGCATGGCTATAAACATTGAACAGTCCTTTGACATACTGGAAAAGAATTGTACAGTGGGGGGGAAATAAGTATTTAATCCCCTGCTGAATTTTTAAGTTTGCTTACTTACAAAGAAATGATCAGTGCCGTCGGATCATTAACCATCTACTCCCATGTAGTTTTGGGCTGATCCCTCACCTTTCTCATGATCATGAGATATTGCAAATGCGGTTTGAACATCTTGTGGGGCTTAAAGGGGCTGCTTTTAACTGGTTCAGGTCATATTTAACTGGTAGACACTTTTCAGTGACTTTAAATTCCTCTTTTTCGTCTACTGCTCCTCTTAAATATGGTGTTCCTCAGGGATCCATTTTGGGTCCTATTTTATTCTCTATATACCTTCATCCTATTGGAGCTATTTTTAGGAAATTTAACATTGCTTTTCACTGCTATGCTGATGATACACAGGTTTATTTTCCTGTCTGCAACTCTGCAATAAATCAACTACACAACTGTCTTTCTGAACTAAGATCCTGGATGGCTAATAATTTTCTTGATCTGAATCAAAATAAAACGGAGGTGCTTATAGTGGTTCCATCAGCTAAAGCCCAAATTGGTCTTGGACTTCTTGGCTCTTTCTGCGTCTTTTGCAAACCTCAAGTCTGCAATCCTGGTGTAATCTTTGACAGTAACCTCTCTTTTGAGAAACAAGTAAATTCCGTAGTCAAGAGTTGCTTCTTCCAGCTTCGTCTATTAGGTAAGATCAAGCCTTTTTTATCTTCTAGGGATCTTGAGAAAGCTACTTATGCTTTTATTTTTTCTCGTCTTGATTACTGCAACTCGCTGTATTCTGGGATTAGCAAATCCCTGATACACAGGTTACAGATGGTCCAAAATGCTGCCGCTCGCTTTCTGGTTGGGGCAAGAAAGTATGACTCTGTTTCTCCTATTTTAGCTTCTTTACACTGGCTGCCTGTCAGTTTTCAAATTGATTTTAAAATCTTGTTACTAGTTTTTAAATCTTTACATGGGCTTGCTCCTGCCTATTTATCTGAATTGTGTGTTTTACACCAGCCATCCAAAGTGCTTAGATCTTCTGGTCATTTGTCCCTCGTACCAAGTGTAAAACCAAGGGGGAACAGGGCTCTTGCAGCTGTTGCCCCTCGCCTGTGGAACTCTTTACCTCATTATATAAAGGAGTTGTCTACAAGACTCATTTCTATTCACTTGCATTCCGTGACCTTCAGTAATACTGATGGTTTCCTCATTGTGATTATATAACATCACTTCTATTTATTATTAATTTTATTTTCATATATTTTTATTTCTATTTATGTTATTTATGTTGTTTGTTTGTTTTTCTTTTATTCTATTATTGCAAAGCACTTTGGCCACAGCATTCCTATGTTGTTTTAAATGTGCTATATAAATAAATTGACATTGACATCATCCTCACCCCATGAGGCAAGATCTTGCGTGGAGCTCCAGACTGATGGCGATTGATGGTCATTTTATATTTCTTACATTTCCAAATAATCGCACCAATAGTATAGAATAGAATAGAATAGTTGTCACCTTCTCACCAAGCTTCTTGCTGAAGGTCTTGTAGCCCATTCTAGCCTTGTGCAGGTCTACAATCTTGTCCCTGACGTCATTTGACAGCTCTTTGGTCTTGCCCATGTTAGTGGAGAGGTTGGAATGGAAGAAATTGATTCTGTGGACAGGTGTGCTTTATGTACATAACGAGTTGAGATTAGGAATATCTGCAATTGATTGACTGGTTGATTGATTTTAATCTGTGTGCCACTTGGGCACACAGCCAATCTGTGGGAGCCATAATTCTGGCTGGGTTGTAGGGGTCAAATACTTATTTATCTTAATGATATGTACATCAATTTATAACTTTTATGTAATGTGTTTTTCTGGATTTTTGGTTGATATCCTGTCTCTCTCCATTAAAATCAAACTACCATAAAAATTAGAGACTGTTCATTTCTATGTAAGTGAGCAAATTTACAAATTCAGCAGGGGATCAAATACTTATTTCCCCCCACTGTATGTGGTTGCAACATTTTATATATTAATCTTTCACATTTTGTGATGATAACATTACTTTAGTCATATGGAACTGAATATAAAACAGACAGACAATAGTTATAAACTCTGAAAAATATATTACTTTAATGTTTGAAAAAATATCTGAAAAAATATCTCTTTTTTCCCTTAAAAAATCAGGCAGCTGCTTGAAGAAGCACCACTCTTGACAAAAGCAACAAGGGAGTCCAAGATGAGAGAGAAGTTGATACGTTACCCAAAGGTTTGATATAATTATTTTTTTTATCTGAAGGAAATCCTTCATCTTTTTATATTTTATTTAACTGTTCAGGATTTTATTATTGTTTATTTACTGTCAATTAGTGCATTCCGACTTAAAACAAGGTTTTTGACAGAAGAATTAATTTGTATGTGCGCCTTTTTGTTGAAAAATGTTACTATCCAAGGGAATTTTACTTGTCATGTTTAAAACATTCTTTATGGTATAATCACTGTTTTGTATTTAAAAGAAATCCATGAATTAGTTCCCAGCCTGTTCAACGTATGTGTATAGTATTCTGCTTAGTCTCCGTTTCCCACACCAGTTTTCTATGGGTTCTTCCAGTGTTGAAAAGATTAACTTATTAGTTTAATGGGAAATTTTTAGCTGGCCATTTGCGAGTGCGGATATGTTCATGAATATGTACTTCATTGTACTGGTATCCCATCCTGTGTTAGTTTTCTTGCACTAAATGCTACTGTAATAGATACCAGTTCCCTAAAACCCTGCAATGTATAAAAGTGGGCTAAAAAACTAAAATGACTAATGGTATTGGTAAATATTTTATTCAACATTAACAATATTTATTTTCTTTTAACCTTTATAGATTGCATAAACTAATATTGGTCACTATGTGTCAGTATATCACCATTTGCTTCAGATTAAGCAAAAATCAGTGTAAATTATTTATGTTTAAAGCTATCTTTTCCTTTCTTTGTCTGAAAAGTATTGATGTACTTTTATATGTTGAAAAAATATGAAGACTTCCAAGCCGACTTTTCATAAATTTAGTATGATGATAATAATAATACATTTTATTTGTTGATCAAATTAATTGTACAATACCAGCCTAATTTTATGAATACTGTTACCAAAAATGTCTTATGTTTGAACAAAAGTTAATTGGGTGACATTTGTGAAAGTAACTAGTAATTATGAGAACGATACCAAACCAATATATTTGTGTTTTTTTGTTTTTGTTTTGTATTTTTTAATACCACATGTAACTTGTTTAGCCACTTCTTTGAAGTAAATGTAGCAACCCTTAGATTAATTAATTTAAAATGTAAAGATCACTGTTTACCGTTGCATAACAAACCATCCCATTCAAATCAGCACTTATGCTGACCAAACAACGCACATTTAATTCATAAAACTGCAAGTATCAAACATACTGTAGTTCTGAAAAGTTTGTTTTTGTGGGAGCTCACAGGCAGACCTTCTAGTCTCAAAATAGAGCATAAAGATATATGGATATTTTGCTATAAATCATTTGGTTTCAGAAAAAAAAAAACTTTGTGGAAAGTGTGGTCTAGGTAAGCAGAAGTGTCACGATTTCCTGATATCAGGTTAGGTAAGAAATTTCCTTTGAATATAAACTAACCTCAAACCCATTGCTGTTTATGGTGCTTGAAACAATATGATTTCTAAATCAGGGTAGGCTCTAGCTTCCCCACGACTCTGCTCAGGATAAAGCAAGTTTAGAGAATGGATGGATGGACAAGTTTAAGTCCCACTCTTACAATTATAATATTTCACAATACAGGTATTGCACTTGTGATTGAATTTTGTTCACAAGGTTTGAAATTAAACCCATGGTAGGGGGAGCTATTTTATGTGCCAATTGGAAGCGTGTTCTAGGCTACAACAATTTTCACTGTGATTAATAGAATTCAGTGGATAAACCTTGTGTTTTGTTGTGCACCACTAATAAAAAAAATAAACAGTTGTTTGCTTTCCTTGCTTGAACGTCGCTGACTTCCTAACCCCAAACACAACTTTCTAGCACCCTCTCCAATGCCCCCCCTTACTGCATCAATCAATACCTCGCTATCAGTCTTCCGTGCTATACTCCGCCCTCCCTCAATCGGACCTAACAGTCACTTAAAACCAAAAAGCCCTCAACCTGGCTGGGACACTACAATACTTTCAAATTTTACTGCTTTCATATTCTGTACCTTTCTCTGCATGTATATCGCGCCATCGTTTGTTTGAGCCTTTCGAATTCCACTGCTTTCATAATCTGTTATCTGCCTTTTTTTCTCTCCAACGCCTTTGAGTCTCTAATCTCCGTATTGTCCTTAAACACTTTTTATGTGCTGAGAGCACATGATCTGTGTGTACTACACCCACAGTTTTCAAACTGTGGTACGCGTACCACTGGTGGTACTTCAAGTCATGCCAAGTGGTACTCGTGTGGTCCTTTATTTTCCATGAATCGATGTTGCTAGAATGCCAATATGTTGCATATAATCATATATAGTATAAGTATACTACTGTAAATGAGTGGAAGACTCCAAGCCAGCTTTTATTAGCGTGGACACCCATTTCCTTAATTAGTTTAATATCACTTTAACGTCATGATTATAGTGACATTTTCTTCAAAACAACACGGACGTAAATTAACGATTCATTGACAGTGGTTCTTCAGTTTACTGGTCCTCGCGGAGTGGTACTTGTTCAAAAAACTTTGAAAACCGTGGTACTACACGACTGAGTGTTTTTTGATGGGTGAGCTCTTATATGATATCTTTTCTAAGTAGTGTGTGCCTTGCAAGAATCTCATGTTCCACGTCCCCGCGAGACGGCCCTGGGACAATCTCTTGGCACCAAGTCTCATGTTTACGGTTCCCGCAAGAGCTCTGTGGCAAGTCTCTTTTGACTCGCGGGTCTTTTAAATGTCTTCCGAGAAGATCACGTATCGTAGCCTTGCTTTTGCTTTCCAGGATTTTTTTTTATAATAGAGAGATTGTTTTTGATTTATTTTTGTATATTATGTAAATGGTTATGTTTCTTTCTTTTTTATTTTTTAAATAGTTGTGTGACATCCAAATGACAATTTAAATAAAAATTTTGGGGCAGAGTGGTGGCTCTGAGGCCAAGGATCTGCGCTGGTATCCCGAAGGTTGCCGGTTCGAATCCCCGTCACTGCCAAAAAGAGATCCTACTCTGCTGGGCCCTTGAGCAACCTTCAATTGCTCCAGGGGCACTGTACAATGGCTGACCCTGTGCTCTGTCCCCAAGGGGTATGCGAAAACTAACAAATTCCTAATACAAGAAATTGTATAAGGCGAAATAAAAGAACAAAAAAAATGTATATATATCCAAATTAGTTTACTTAAATTTTGATCATATAGGCTACACATATTGGTGTTTACGGAATCCAGGATTGATGTGGGGCCAGAGCCTATCCAGGCAATACCGGGATTTTATTTTTATATGTTAAATATTAAGATGAAACATTTCACACTTCTGCATGATTCTTGCAGCTGAAGTGAATGTTGTGCTTTTAGTATTGTGTTCATGGTTGGTTATTTGCATAAACTGTTCTTTACATGGCTTGGTAAAATGATCCGTACTTATATAGGTATGATAACTATATTTGCTAGGTTATTTTTGTGTATTTGTGTATTTATAAAAATCTTGGTTTTTTTTTTAGTGTAAATTAAAAAGGATAATTTGCTGTTTTGACTCCCTATTCCTTTTGTTCACAAATATAAACATTTTAATTTGGAAATGAAACAAGTACTGTTGTAGAAGAGCAATTGTCCTGCTATGTACTATGCATTAGTTAGATCATTTTTGCATGTTTAAATTCCTTTCAAAAATGCAATTACAGCCACAATCTGCATTTTTTCAGCAGGACTTTAAAGAAATAGAAGCTGAACCCGTGGCCTGCTCAGATTTATCATCTTTCCTTGACTTTCCTTCACAACAAATTGACTACCTATGTCCCCAAGTGACACCTTCACTTTTGCTGCCTAAGGCACTCGAATTTCATTATTTTAAAAAATGCTGGAAATGAAAATACTATATTTAGAAATAATAATTTGAAAACTTTTAATTAATAAAAAAAAATCTTCAAATTGATGCACTGATATATGCTTTTAGCTGTATCCATCTATTTTCACTTTATTTAGCGGCTTTTATAACAGGTTAATCTGTGACTGACAAAGTCAGCTTTGATACTAGTTATATTATTTGTAAATTTACATAATGAAAAATAAATATTGTCAGAAACTCCACACAGAGTCATAGCAAGGTTTGGGGCAGCCACCCGTATATTTGGTATCCGGGCTGCAAAGTCGCAAAATGCTATACAGCACTGATGTGCACAAAACCGAGTCCAAAACAGAACTGAGGGAATAAGGAAAAGGTGAAGGCTTTTAAAGGGGAAGACAGGAAGTGAAGTCAGTGAACCCAACATTTACACAATATTTAAGTTAAACCTATGCGATAGCTATTCATACATCCAGTTTTTTGGAGCCTCGTCACACCTGCCATAAAGTTCTCTACACTGAACATACACCTGGGGACCCCTTACTGCGAGGGAGCAGCACTACCGTGCATGTGTAATACCTGCTTTAATGCATTTCATCATGAAAATGATATCAAGTATTTATCTTAGCATTCTAAATTTTCAGAAAGCAGGAATATCATGAAGTGAATGGATTCTGTATGGTGATCGCTTAAGAAGCGTAGTGATTAACCACTGGGTCGGGGAACGTAACACAAAGCATTTAATGTGCTGCATTAATTTATGACGGGGTAAATTAAGTAATTGATTAAACATTGATTTTAGGAAGAAGTTTAGTTTACGACATTCTACATTAATTATGAAGTAAACTATGAGAATAAAGTGGAAATGTTGACTTTGTTCTCGACATATAGTTTGTTTTTTTCTTCCCAGTATAGCTTAGCTTGAAGCAAGGTCCATATTAATGCAGTTTGCCTAAGTGATGGTTCAGCTGGTAAAGATGTCATCACCAAGTTGCACTTGTTGTATTTTATTTTAACTTGGTGAATACTGTGTAATGCACCTGGGCTTGAAGTCTTGAAGTAATAGTGCAACTATCAGTAATAATACTATTATTTATTTTATTGTTATTATTTATTAGTTTAAATATTATGCAGTTTAATGATGATAAAGTTGTTTAAAAAGTCACTTTAACGTGTCAGTGGACAGAGATTGTTAACATTAACAGAAAGTGTAGTTGGTTTACAAAAAATATTTACTATTTATTCCTTTTCTAAGACATATTCGGTGCAATACAATTTTTGACAAGCACTTCTGGATATTTTACTATGTCTAAATGCCTCTTTGTATGGTTGAAAATATGTTGTCAAAATTATAGTTTGTTTTTGCAAAATTTGTTCAATAAAAAGGTTCTATATTTTGACTGCATCTGTCATGCAATGTGATACCTTCTCCATTAGTGCCACCCCCCTTGAAAACTATCACTTTATGGGGCAATGCAAAACTGTATTAATACTTGTGTGCACATTAAAATGTTTTTTTTTGTACAATGTACAATACTCTTGACAGTGGAATAGGTTATTCTTAGCCAGTAATTGCAGTGGAAAATGTGGTTAACATCCACTCATACATGGGGAAAAAAAATAGCGTTGAATACCATGAAACCGGGATAATTTAGAAAAATACCGTGATATAGAGTTTTGGTCATACAGCACTACATCCTTTGTCCAGATGTGAGTTGGGCCAGCTGAGGAGGTAAAGAATGGCATCATCCACACCCCCCTTCTGTCAATGGGCAAACTGCATGGAGGCTAGTGTGTGATTCACCTGTGGTCTGAGGAGATGAAGTAGCCACTGCTCCAGGGTCTTCATGATACGGGATGTTAAGGCCACAGGCCTGAAGTCATTGAGTTCACTGGATCTTACTTTCCTGGGAACCAGGTTAAGACATGAGGTCTTCCACAGTGTCAGGACCTTCCCCAGTCGCAGGCTCAGAATGAAGATGAAGAGAAGCAGAGGGGCTGTTAGCACCTTCTGATCTGCTATTATGCTGGTTTGGGGGAAAGGGCTGCATGATCTATGCTGGCAGCTTGGGGGATAAGTGGGTGAACAGCTGTGAGAGAAGGGGTGTTGTCAGATGTGTTCCTGGCAGGAGCAGGGCAGTTGAACTGGTTTTAGAAGAACTTGAAATTATTTGCTCTCTTCTCATAGTCCTCTGGTAAACAACTGTTACTTTTCTTATAGCCTGTGATGATATTCATACCATCCCACACATCCATGATGTTATTTTGCTGCAACTTGTACTCTACCCTTTTCTTATAGGACTCCTTAGCCTCTCTTAGTCTAACCTTAAGATCCTTCTGTTCATTTCTCAGCTCTGCCTGGTCCTTGTTTATGAATGCACTCTTCTTCTTGTTAAGAAGGCCCTTAACAATACTGGTAATCTGGTGGTTATTATTAGCAAAACACCGTACAGTTTTAAGAGGAACAGAAGTATCCATACAGAAGTTCAGATAGTCTGTCACACAGATCATAATCCCCTCTGTATCCTCTCCATGTGGTTCCTGCTGAACACTCCAGTCAGTAGACTCAAAACAGTCCTCAAGGGCATTTTCATCTTTAGGAGAACATTTCCTGAAGGAGCAGGTAGTTATGGGTTGTCTTTGAACTAGAGGCTTCTATTGCGGCTGTCGATAAACAAGGTTCTAGTCAGATTTACCCAGTGGGGAGAGGGAAGTGGCCTGGTAAGCATCCCTCCCATTCGCTTAACAATAGAATCCCTGAAGCCTACAAAAAAGCTCATAATCCCCGGCCAACTTAAATTCCTTCAAACCTCTCCATTAGTGTCTTACAGTACACCCCTCACATTTTTGTAAATATTTTATTCTATCTTTTCATGGGACAGCACTGAAGATATGACACTTTGATCCAATGTAAAGTAGTCAGTGTGCAGCTTGTATAACAGTGTAAATTTGCTGCCCACTCAAAATAACTCAACACACAGCCATGAATGTCTAAACCGCTGGCAACAAAAGTGAGTACACCCCTAAGTGAAAATTGTCCAAATTGTGCCCAAAGTGTCAATATTTTGTGTGGCCAGCCACCATTATTTTCCAGCACTGCCTTAACTGTCTTGGGCATGGAGTTCACACGAGCTTCACAGGTTGCCACTCCTCCATGACGACATCACTGAGCTGGTGGATGTTAGAGACCTTGCGCTCCTCCTCCTTCCCCACAGATGCTCAGTAGGGTTTAGGTCTGGAGACGTGCTTGGCCAGTCCAGCACCTTTACCCTCAGTTTCTTTAGCAAGGAAGTGGTTGTCTTGGAGGTGTGTTTGGGGTTGTTATCATGTTCAGTTTCCGAAGGGAGGGGATCATGTTCTGCTTCGGTATGTCACAGTACATGTTGGCATTCATGGTTCCCTCAATGAACTGTAGCTCCCCAGTGCCGGCAGCACTCATGCAGTCCCAAACCATGACACTCCCACCACCATGCTTGACTGTAGGCAAGGAACACTTGTCTTTGTACTCCTCACCTGGTTGCCGCTACACACGCTTGACACCATCTGAACCAAATAAGTTTATCTTGGTCTCATCAGACCACAGGACATGATTCCAGTAATCCATGTCCTTAGTCTGCTTGTCTTCAGCAACCTGTTTGCAGGCTTTTTTGTGCATCATCTTTAGAAAAGGCTTCCTTCTGGGATGACAGCCATGCAGACCAATTTGATGCAGTGTGTGGCGGGCGTATGGTCTGACCACTGACAGGCTGACCCCCCACCCCTTCAACCTCTGCAGCAGTGCTGGCAGCACTTATACGTCTATTTTCAAAAGACAACTTCTGGATATGACGCTGAGTACGTGCACTCATCTTCTTTGGTCGACCATGGCGAGGCGTGTTCTGAGTGGAACCTGTCCTGTTAAACCGCTGTATGGTCTTGGCCACTGCTGCAGCTCAGTTTCAGGGTGTTGGCAATCTTCTTATAGTCTAGGCCATCTTTATGTAGAGCAACAATTCTTGTTTTCAGATCCTCAGAGAGTCCTTTGCCATGAGGTGCCATGTTGAACTTCCAGTGACCAGTATGAGAGTGTGAGAGCGATAACACCAAATTTAACACACCTGCTCCCCATTCACACCTGAGACCTTATAACACTAACGAGTCACATGACACCGGGGGAGGGAAAATGGCTAATTGAGCACAATTTGGACATTTTTCACTTAGGGGGTGTACTCACTTTTGTTGCCAGCGGTTTAGACATTAATGGCTGTGTGTTGAGTTATTTTGAGGGGACTGCAAATTTACACTGTTATACAAGCTGTACATTGACTTCTTTACATTGTATCAAAGTGTCATATCTTCAGTGTTGTCCCATGAAAAGATATAATAAAATATTTACAAAAATGTGAGGGGTGCACTCACTTTTGTGAGATACTGTACAAGCAGCCTGCTATCCCATCCCCCATCGACACAGCTCAAGTTGCAAAGACGTTTCTCAGAGCTCAGGTGTGTTTTTCTGGGTGTGAGGTGCCTGCCTGGAATTGTAGAGGGTAAATAATATCATTTGGAATGCATACATTTCCATTGTGTTCCATGTCTTCAACAATCTATGTAAATGTAGGATGACAGGAAATTCGAGGCAGGAATGTTGAGCACATACCTAAACCAGAAATGTTTTTCTTGTTTTTAGTAATAATTGACAAAATGTAGAAATGAAGTGTATAAAAGTGTGAAGACTGAAGTCCAAATATCAAACAAACAGTTTCAAGAAAGGTACAAGAATAACAAAACAAGTGTGTTTTTGTTCAAGAATATAACCGAAGGAAAAAAAAGTTGGGTTAGGGTACAAGGTAGATATGTCACTTGGTTAGTGCAGCGGTAACAACCGCTGTCTGTTCTAATCAAGAAGTTGCGAGTTCCTTTCCCAGGTCCACCAATTATGATTCTGAGTACTGAGCTGGTATTTTTATTACTATTATATGATAAAAACATACTTTTGATTTGAATCTGATTTGAGCCAGTTCAGATTTATGGAACTTGTAAGTTTTTTTTTTTTTTTCTCTTTTCAGTTTTATTCTCTCAGTCACGTTCACGCAAACCCACAGCTCTCTTCCCCAAGATCTAATGACGTTAGTTTTAAAATAAAGAAATGGTGTAACAAACCACCTCTTTAACACTAGAATTACCAGAGCCTACGAAAAAACTCGTAGATCCGGCCTACCTTAAATCGCTTCTTAAATCAGTTCACACCTCTCCACCAGCGTCTCTTGTCCTCTAAATGTACTGATAAAAAACAAGCTGCCAGCAGCCGGCTATTCCATCTCCCCACTGACATAGAACGTGCGCGAACTTTTCCCAGCTCATGCCTTGATTGATTATCTGGGAGTGAAGTGGAGTTTTGGAGTGGAAATAATAGATTATTTGGAACACACGCATTTCATGTGTGTTCCGTTTCTACAGTAATCTGTGTAAACACATTGTTAAAACAGAAACTTTTTCATATTTTAGTAATAAATGTTACAAAATGTAGTAGGCATAAACTATAGTATGTGTAAAGCCTGAGTTCCAAAGATCAAATAAACACTTTCACAAAAGCTTCAAGGATGATAAACCAGTTTCTGTGGCGTAGCGCGCTAAGATTTGCCTCTTAGAGCGCAGCAACTTTGCTGTGCCTCACAGACCTGAGTTCGATTCCCCACTGGGGATAAAGTGTTGCTTTTTTTTTTCTTTTTTAACCTCAAACGGACATAAAATTTATAAATTGGTATGCACTGTCAGTTAATGAGATCGTTATATTTTCATGTGGGATGCTCCTTTTAAAATATTTTTTAACAATTGAGACTGCAATTAACATGAACAACTGTCCTTATAACTTATTTTTAAGATCCATAACACACAGACAGACAGAGCACTGCGTAATAGAGAGACAGACAGGCAGAGATATATAAATAAACAGGGAATTCACATGTACTGAAAGAAAAAAAAAAGATCAACATGTGCGTTGTTCCTCCTGCACTGAATAAGCTCATGTGCTCTAACATCACCCCTCCCCCCATCTGACTCTCTAAGTAACAGCACAAGTACAGACGCAAACCAAGTGTAATCAAGAATTCCGGTTTGATCCCCACTCACTCCTATATTTGCCGTTTTCAGTAGTAAGCTGCTCTTTTTGTTAATATTATACAGTACACACATGCACTTCGTGGTATGTCATTGCCCACTATTTTACACTGTTAAAACCAAACAGTTCATCAGACATAGAATTGCTGAACACAAAAGAAACATTAGAACCTTAGACACTTGAACACCCCATTTAGAGACATTTCATTACTCCATGATATAATCGATGAAGGTATGCGAATGAATATAATGTTGCATCAGTGCCACAATGTTTTCTCTCCTCCCCCAGACATCCTCTGCTCCTGTTGGGGGTCACGCTCCCATTGTGCTCCCCTATGATGTTTGTCTATTCTTTAATCAAGATCTAACTGCATACTGAGCTCGTTTTACTTCTGAAAGAGACATGTTTGTTTGAAGTGTTTGAATAAAGTTCCTGTCTGTACAATCTCCTGTGTTTCTGTGCAATTCTGTGACCCAGGCGTGACAAGTGGTACCAGAAATGGTTGCACAGATGGATCATCAAGATGATGTAAATGTTCTGGGTCTGGCTAAGGGCTCTATGGTTTGCCAATGGAAACTGGATCTGGATCGCCCTGTTCGTGCTCAGTTGCAAGATTTAATTCATCTCGTTCACAGCTGGTTTGAGGGGCACTTGATCGAGTGGATTGTGGAGAAAGTAGCCAGTGATGTGGTACTGGCGGGGATTCCTGAAGTTCTCCACAATTAGTTTTTTTGTCATGATGTTGACTCGTTCTCCTCCTTCGACAAACGATTGGAAGGCTCCCAGGGTGCTTGGAGACAGGGTGGTGCATTTACTTCACCAGGGGCACACTAACAACCTGCTTGAGATCGTTGCAGTGAACAGCGGGCTCAGGGCCCTGAACATCCAGTTTCCTCAGAAAGACAATCCCGGGCTCCCATTGTTGCTGATGTGACCACATCTGGAGAGGCTCCTGGTCATAGACGGTGACGTGCATATTTCCGTAGTGGTGCCGAGCACAGATGTTTCCGGTTTGATCAGGTTGGACACCTCACCAGAGAATGTCGCCTCTTCCCTGCTTGGTTCTTGGAGGTCGGCTTAGCCGAGGTGTGTTGCTCCCATGTTCCTTCCACTTCACTGAAAAAGGACCGCTTAATGATCTCCATGATGTTAGCGGGCCGCTAGATCCCTGCCTTGTTGGATTCAGGTAGTGACCTTTGTATTGTCAGACGTGACTGCCTCGGCAGTATGTCCACATGTAGCCCTGAGATTGTGAACATACGCTGTGTACATGGGGATGTTAAGGACTATGAGTCTGTGCTGCTTCTATTAAAATATAAGGGTCGGAACTTTAAAGTTTGGACTGCCATTTCGGATTCCTGTCCATGGCCCTTGTAGATTGGCAGGGGGAACGCCCTATTCCCTAGGCTCTTAGCAGAGTTTGGAGCACCAGCCCTAGAGCCCCCTGTTATCATGAGCGAAGGAGAGGAACTGGTGGCTGTCGGAGAAGGCTCCGTGAATTCAAACCTGGTGATTGTGTTTTGATACTGATTCCATCTGACCCACACAAATTCCTATCGAAATGGCAGGGCCCTGACATTATTGATGAGCATATGGGGCCGGTGAATTACAAGGTTAGAATACCGGGCCGGCGCAAACCATTCCAGATTTTACATGTTAATCTCTTGAAGGAGTGGCATTACCGGCAGGGGGTTTACACTTCCTTGGCTGCTGTCTCTCAGACCGATGTTGCCATTGGTGATGATTTGACTGACTCGCAAAAGACAGAGTTGTTATCTTTAATTGAATGGAACACTGCTGTTTTTTCAGACTTGCCATCCGTGACTAACCTTGCAGAACATAAAATCACTACTGAACCCGGTGTTAGGGTACAGATGCGCCTGTTTCAGATCCCGGAAAGCGCGACGGAATATTGTGTGTGAGGAAGTCAAACAGATGCTGGCATTAGGTGTAATTTGTGAAAGTAAAAGTGACTGGTGCAGTCTGGTCGTATTAGTCCCAAAACAAGACGGTTCGGTTCGCTTCTGTATCGATTTCAGGCGCATGAATAAGGTGTCTAAATTTGATGCTTATCCAATGCCCCGTGTTGATGAGCTGTTGGAAAAACTGGGTCAGGCGACCTGTATCTCCACGCTAGATCTCACGAAAGGTTACTGGCAGGTGCCTCTTGAGGCTAGCAGTTGTGAGAAAACAGCATTTGTGACTCCTGACAGACTTTATGAATTTACTAGACTCCCATTTGGTCTTCATCACGCGCCTCTAATTTTCCAGCATATGATGTTATCAGATCTTGCGTCCTCATTCCGAATATTCCGGGGTATACCTCGATGATGTTGTGATTTTCAGCAATGACTGCCAAATGAATTTAGAATATCTTCAGGCTGTCTTTGAAAGCTTGAGACAGGCTGGCTTGACAGCTAACCCTAAGAAGTGTAAGTTGGATATGTCTGAGACTCATTATCTGGGTTATTCAATTGGCAATTTAGAAAACAGGGAAATGCTTGCTTACCCATGTTCAGAAATGCAGAAACAAGTTTGTGCTTTTCTGGGGCTTGCCGGTTATTATTGAAGATTCATCCCTGACATTGCAAATAGGGCTGCTCCTCTTTCTGATCTTACTAGAGGTAGAATGAACTGCCCTGTTTTATGGACAGAAGTTTGTGAACGTTCCTTTTGTGATTTGAAAACTGCTTTGTCTACTTTTCTGATTTTGCGGAATCCCGATTTCTTTAAGGATTTTTTTCTACAGACGGACGCAAGTGCATTTGGTTTAGGCACCGTCCTGTCTCAGGTTTTTGATGGGGAAGAGCACCCTATCACTTTTTTGAGTACAAAATTACTTCCAAGGGAATGCAATTATTTGACTATTGAGAAAGAATGTTTGGCCATTAAATGGGCTGTGGAAGCGCTTTATTACTTATGGGGTCGAAATTTCACATTAGTGACTGATCACGCTCCACTTCAATGTTTATACTGTCAGAAAGATACAAACTCATCTCAAGAGATGCTTTTTGAGCTTGCAACCTTATAGTTTTACTGTCAGGCATCGACCTTACAACCTGATGGTTTTTACTGTCAGGCATCCACCTGGCTCTGAGCACGTTAATGCTGATGTTCTGTCACGCCTGTTTGAACCTCGTTTGGAGTGTCGCTTAATTCACGGAAATGTGAATAAAGCTGACGGAGGGGGTGTGAGCAGGGGGCCTGAACACACCCCTTGCAGACACAGACGCTCCTAAAAAAAAAAAACCTCTTAAAAACACTGATAGACTACCTTCGCATTGCTCCCTTACTTGCTGGGCTTACTTGCGGCTCCTCTGTCACGTGATATGTTTCTCGCGCGACAGTACACATA
Source organism: Erpetoichthys calabaricus (assembly GCF_900747795.2). Taxonomy (NCBI): domain Eukaryota; kingdom Metazoa; phylum Chordata; class Cladistia; order Polypteriformes; family Polypteridae; genus Erpetoichthys; species Erpetoichthys calabaricus. The sequence continues at coordinate 34,121,477 of NC_041407.2, forward strand.
CTTAAAAGACTGAACAGCACCTGTCCTTTTGGGCTGATTGCTTTGTTTCTCTCTCCCCCAGACATCCTCTGTTCCTGTTGTGGGTCTCGCTCCCATTGTGCTGCTCTACGATGTTTGCCTATTCTTTTAAACGAGAACTAACTGCATACTAATCTCATTTTACTTCTGAAAGAGACATGTTTGTTTGAAGTGTTTGAATAAAGTTCCTGTCTCTACAATCTCCTGTGTTTCTGTGCAATTCTGTGACCCAAGCATGACAAGGCAGGGGGGCTGAACACCTCTCTAGAAGACACGGACGCTCCTCATAAAACCCCTCTTTAAAAATGCACATAGACTACCTTCACATTGCTCTCTTACTTGCTGGGCTTACATACGGCTGCTCTGTCAAGTGATATTTCTTCTGCGACGGTACGCATACTTAAAAGCCTGATCAGCACCTGTCCTTGTTGGCTGATTGCTTAGTTTCTTTCTCCTCCCCCAGACATCCTCTGCTTCTGTTGGGGGTCCCGCTCCCGTTGTGCTCCCCTATGATGTTTGTCTATTCTTTAATCGAGATCTAACTGCATACTGAGCTCATTTTACTTCTGAAAGAGACATGTTTGTTTGACGTGTTTGAATAAAGTTCCTGTCTCTACAGTCTCCTGTGTATCTGTGCAATTCTGCATGACAATACGTAATGAACAATGTGAGTATTCAGTGTTTTAGTTTTAAGAGTGAGTAATATATCTCTTTCACAATTTTAAGGTCTCTGTTACATTGGCCGGACAGGAATTCTCTGCACTGTTGGACTCTGGTAACAACCTCTACGTAGTCTGCCATTACTTTCTCCAGCAGACTCCTTAAAAGACCACAGACAAAGTGAACATCCGCTGCGTCCATGAGGACATTAAAACATACGAGACTATATTCCTTCCTCTCAAATTTAAAGGGAAGACCTTTAAGGTTTGGACGGCCATATCAGACACCTCACCTTGGCCACTCCTAGTAGGAAAAAGGAATGCCCTCTACCCATGGGTCTTGGCCACCTGCAGAGTGCTTTCCCCCACAGTGGATAGAGAGGGTCTCGCCGCAGACAATGTCAGTCAAGGAACCAGGTTTGAAATTGAACCGGAGTTGTCCAGTAAGGTAGGGGACGAATCTTCGAGTGAAGACCCGGGACAGCTGGCAAACTTTTCTATGCCGTCACGTGCACCAACAGCCTCCCCAGACAAGATACTCCATATGGACCTGGATGACAATGAAGTAGCAGTGGGAGGTGAGTGTGATTCTGCATCAAACATGGAGGAAGCAGAGACTGCCATCCAGACGGAGTTTGCTCGTCCACAACGAGCCGATAACAAGTTGGATTTTGCATTCAGACAACCCCACATTGCAAATGACTCTTATTATCTGGAGAGAGAGGATCTGAATTTTAAAACTCCGCATTTTTTACTTAAGGATGTTTTTTTGTATCAGTTGATTTCTGATTGCATGGGTGATGTGGGTGACGGACATATTGAGCAGTTGGTAGTACCAAGTGAGCATAGGGAGAAGGTTTTAAAAACTGCTCACAGTCATGTTTTAGGGGGTCACCTTGGTGCGAAAAGAATATTTCAGAATGCTTTTATTGGGTGAATATGGGCCTGGGATGTGGAGCAATTTTGTAAGGCCTGTCCTGACTGTCAAATAGTTTCCGCTCACAGACCCGTCAGGGCACCCCTTGTACCGATTCTTATTTTAAATGGCCCCTTTGAGAGGGTGTGATTAGATATTGTTGGCCCACTTCCCAGGAGTAAAAGTGGCTTTCAGCATATGCTTGTGTTAATCGATTACACCACAACATCCCCAAAAGTAGCCGTGCTGTGGCGGGCCGATGCCCAAACTATTGCAAAAGCACTCTCGGATATGTTCACATGTATTGGTATCCTTCACAACATGCTGATCAGGGTGCACACTTTATGTCTCTTGTCATGAGGCAGCTGTGTGAAAGTTTTAGAATTAAGACAAATGGCCTGACTGAACGGTTTAATAAAACCCTGAAGCAGATGATTTGGCAGGTGACCTATGATGATCCAGCCTCCTGGGATATGGTAATGCCTTTCCTTCTGTTTGTTGTCCAGGAGGCCCTGCAAGTGTCTATTGGGATGAACCCTTTTGAACTATTATTTGGCCACCGACCACGCAGGGTGATAGATACTTTTCGGGAAGAATGGATGGGGGCTTGCGACACAAAACCCGTGGATGTAGGTTTGTTGACCGAGTTGTTCAGCTGCAAGAGCAGATTGCCAGATTGTCCTCTATTGCGGTAGAACATCAGCAGCACAAGCAGAAGGCACAAAAACGTAATTATGACAAGACGAGTAAACTCCACGAGTTTAAGAAAAGGGATCATGTGCTCGTGTTGATTCCGTCTGATCCATGTAAATTTTGGGGCGAATGCTGAGGGCCGACAGTGATAGAAGAGTGTATGTCCCCAATGAAGTATAAAGTCAGAGTTCCTGGGCAACGGAAACCCGTACAAATTTTGCACGTTAATCTTTTAAAGGAGTGGCACGACTGTCAGAAATTCCTGCTCATGTCCACAGTGGTCCATCAGACCGCCATTGGGGTTGATGTAACTGACACCCAGAAAGTGGAATTACTATCCCTGATCAAGGGGAACTCGGAAGTCTTTTCGGCAGTGCCAGGCTGGACGAAAATTGCAGAAGATAAGATTGTCAGTCTGGCCGGTGTGACTATACAGGTGCCCCCATATTGCCTACCAGATGCAACAAAGAAAGTGATACCTGAGGAAGTCCGCCAGATGCTCCAATTGGGCAAAACCCAATTTCGCCATTCCACGTACATGGATGCCTATTCCCCCCCCCCCCCCCCCCCAAATGGAATGACATGCTGAAGAGCATCCTGAAGTGCGATCGCCATGTCAGAGGAAGATTTCTTATCCGTTGCAGGCTCAGTGCGCTGCAGCGGCTCGCCATACAAGATAATCTGAGCTGATCATGGTCGTGCTATAAGCACCTGTCATCGATGGGTGATGCAAGGAACATTATAAATGCAGGGAACTGTATTACTTGGCCACTAACCTGGACACGACCCTGCCTGACTGCTGTGTCTGTGTATAGGAACCATGCTGTTGCTGTTTCAAGCTGAATAAAGCTGGTTTTGCTAACTATATATATTTTTTGTTGATAGGTTGTTTTTTTCTGTACTCAGTGATTCATTGAATCTTTATATTTTTAATAGTTCAGTGTATTTAATTGTGTTAATTTTCCTGCTTATTTTTTATTGTGGATTGACTAGCAGTAAGCAGGTTAATTTGTATTCTTTGTAAATTTCTTGGTAATATTTTTCCAAACACAGTCACTCCCAAGAAATTTTAATCTGCTTGCCCTGTTCACAACATCCCTTCCAATGTAGATGGGAGTGTGGTCTGACTTATAGCAATGAGACATAGATTTTTCAAAGTATGTTTTGTTGACAGTAAGGGTTTGATTGTTGTCTGAGTACTGCTGTGTCATTAGGTAAACATCTGCTCTGTGAGCATTTAGAGGACCTTGAATTTTTTTTTTGTCTTAATTATTTTCTAATATTTTTTACATTTATTAACAATGTCTACTTAAAAAGTCTGTCATTATAAAACTAGTTAAATTGTATAATCATGCTCATTGGTTAAGAAATAACCTAATGTCATAATTGTTGCTCAATTATTGTTTTATAGAAGAGGAAACAGGTTAACTTTTCTGAGAAAACCATTTTTTGTGTAACGGCAGACTCTGTTCTTTTGAATGTGTTTTGTGAGACTGAAGGTTGTTTTTATTGTAGTACTTTGAATTTAGATGTTAATCACTTATGTATTAATCTTTTAATGACTGTTTTTCTCTTTTTGTATCAGATTATAGTTAGAGTGCAGTTCCCTGACAGGCATGTTTTACAAGGATTCTTTCGTCCACTTGAAACAGGTAAGATTTTTTTGGACACAATATACCACTAGAAAAGTTCCTTTTGCTGTGCTTAAAAAAATCTGCAAGTATCATTTAGCCATGTATAAAAGAACCAGAACCAGAAGCATGTATATATTGCAGGTTTAAGTTTTAATGTGCCCAATTGTTCACTGGTATACAGTGATTTTGGTGCCAACGATGTCTGAACGGGTTTTATATTAGGTTTATGGTGCTGATTAAGAATATGACTTTGGTTTTGCCAGGTTGGCTCTAGTTTCTGAGATATTTAATAGTTAATTAATTAACGCAACATGTTTGAAAAGCATTCAGAATTGCAAGAATATTTTTATTTTAGTTACAACTAGTAAGTTGGGATTAATAAATTATCTATCTATCTATCTATCTATCTATCTATCTATCTATCTATCTATCTATCTATCTATCTATCTATCTATCTATCTATCTATCTATCTATCTATCTATCTATCTATCTATCTAAGTAAACAGTCTAACATCATACAAAAAAGAAATTAAAAATATCTAACAGTGACAGGAAAAAAGTTATGTATGATTTGATTAATTAATACAATATTAATTAGTTATTAATTGTTATTAATGTCAGTGCTTCAAAAAACGCTATTTATGCGATATCCTTTTATGTGTGTCATCAGGTTCCTCACTGAAGTCTCCAAGGTTATCTGGAAATCTGTTTAAATAGCTATGGAGATAGTGCATCTTTATGCTCATATTAACTCACAAATTTCTGAAGTTAGCAAGCATATCTTGCACTAGTTCTTCATAATTGTCTGCTCTGTGATTACCCAAGTAGTTCTTCACAACAGAGACAAAACTCTTCCAGGCCGAAGCCTCAGTGTCATTCATGCATTTGGTAAAATTGGAGTCGTTCATGAGTTTACGAATCTGAGGACCATCAAAGATTCCAGCTTTTAGTTTTTCCATGCTCATGCTACAAATTTACTTGAAGCAATTACCCGTTTTGTCCAAAGCCCTAACAAATTCATCAATCCTAGCTTAATATGAAGCGGTGGGAGAATGATTTTGTTATTGTCCACCAGCGGCTTGTTGATGATATTCGCAGCGCCAACAATCATTTCTTCCCTTGTTGGCCATGACACTTTTGTCCAATGATCTTGCTTTGCCCTGCTATCCCAGAGGCACATGAAGCATGGGTATTTTGTGTATCCAGATTGCTGTCCAAGCAAGAAGTTCACCATCTTCAGATCAACACAAATCGACCACTGATGTTCATGATAACGGATTTTCTGTAATACGATTTTTACATTTTCATATTCTTCTTTAAGTTTTGTTGTGTGAACAATGGGAAGAGATGCATAACGGTTACCTTGTGCAAGAGAACACTTTTCAAGCTTCTAATGGAGCTGTCTATAAAAAGCCGCCAGTCTTCTGGTCGATATTCTGTTAGTCCCATTTGAAGTACAATTCCTGGGATATCATTGCAGTATACAAGTTCTGCCTCTTGGTTGAAATATGGGAGAAGTCTCTCTTCTCTTGTCCAATAGGCTGTAATTTTAACTTCCGCCTTTATAAGATTTCGTTCATTAAGTCTGGACGCTAAAAGTTCAGATGCTTGCTTGGACAGATGTAAGTCTTGAATCAGGTCATTGAGTTCTTTTTGGCTTAATGGTTGAGACGTCAAAGAGCTTTCCTCAGATTCACTTCCACTGCTACTACCTGCCATAAACTCCAATACCTGCCTCTGTTCAGAGTCTAACAGTGGCTGGTTTGGTAGTCTGGTAAACACTGGTATGGGAACGTCATTGCCATGTGGAATAGGTCGTCTTGCTGATTCCAAATCAGGATAATCCCACCGAGCTTTCTTGTAACGATTAAAGCCTTTAATCTTTACAACACAAAAATAACAATCGTCATAGTGGTTTTTTGGTTTTCTCCATACCATTGGCACACCAAAGTTTAAACTTTTTCTTTCACCTTTTGTCCACTGCCGTAGATGCTCCACACATGTTTTGCAAACCATATGTGGAGCCCAAGACTTATCCTGGTCTCCAAGCTGTACTCCAAAATAAGCCAGGTATACTCGATGCACAAAGTCTGTGATATTTCTACTTTGTTTTTCAACCATGCACTCCCCACAGATGTAGCAGAATACATCAGGATTGTTGATGCAGGCTCTTCTTGATGAAGTCATAATTTTTACATGTATTTATATACTTATTAAGACAGAACTTTTTGGGTATAAACCAAGACTGGGTTGACAAACTTATACTGTAGCCGACTTCTTTCCTCTGCAAATTCACAGTTGAATTCTGGCTTCAAAAAGTCGCTTTTATAGCATTGTAGGCCTACAAATTGAAATATAAAATAATTATATGGGATATTTCATTACCTAAGACACTGTTAAAGAGTCAAAAGACAGACCAATTGCAATTGCATTTGTTACCACACACAAGTCGCATTGGGGGAATGCATTATTTTCATGGATGTCAATTATCTCAAAAACTAGAACCAATTCAGCAAAAGTAATGTGATTTTTTAATTCAGCACCCTCAAAATACCCTAAATCCATTCAAAAAACCTTGTCACCTGGAAAAAATTTTTTTTTGTAGACCTGTGATTAAATTCTCTGAATGTATTAAGCTTTCAAAGAAAATAAAAACATTCTTCCAGTCTGTATAGATTTCTTCATCATTTAACCATCTAGTCTTCAGAAAGCAGTCTTAGCACTCCAGCAATACATCATTAATATAAACAAATGACTGTGTGTGGTAAAGTACAATAAAGCTATTGCTCTGTTGATTACACATTCACTTCTATGTCTCATTCCAGTTCCAGAATGATTAATTTGATCAGTGTTTTATTGATGTGAAGTGCCACCACAGGACACTAAGCAGAGATACAGAATGGAGAAAATATTTTTAAAGATAATTAAAATTCCTTACACTGCCTCACCACCAACACCTTGCCTTGTAAATAAATGATCTCTTGTTCGGACGCAACAGCACACATTAAAGTATTGAGATTGCATTTTCATTTAGAGGACTTGAAATACATCAAACACATTTTTTTATCCAAGTTTTTTCCTAATCTCAGTCATCAGAAGTCATACACCCAAATAATAGACTTGCAGTAGTTTATGAACAATATAGTAAATGTGGATATTTTTTCTTACAGTCAGCATTGAGTACTATGATTTATGCTTTAAATTGCTTTACAGTAATTTCTGCTTTATTTGCACATGCATCTTTTAAATAAGTATTTTACTAAAATCAGGATGTTATATGAGATAAAAAAACATTATTTAAAGTACAAAATACTGTACAGTGTGTTCATGTATATGTTGCACCGCAGTCCTGGGGAATGTTATTTTGTACAATTGGATGCTCCAATACTATGTATGGGTGGTATGACAATAAAGACACTTAACTTGTTACTGAGAGGAAACAAAACAGGAGATATGAAATGTGTGGCACAATGGAATAAAAAGAACAATTTCAAAGCAAATACATTGCAACTAGTCATTTTTTGTGTAACAGTTCTAACTAAAACATTACAGGTCAAAACACAAGGAAATGAGAAGCAGAGTTAAACTCTGTGAGATGTAATTTACCAGTTTGTAAGTAGTGAGAGTATTTACTTGATTTACAGTTTTAAGTAATGTTTCCAAAAATATTTGATGTAGTCATTCTGTAACTCCAGCAAATGGAGTTTAGCAGGCAGGGTAAAAGATGTGTTGATTTTCCTACAATGACTAAAGTGGGTTAAGACTCTTCTTCTAATGATGTGCTACTTTTCCTGGGCTGTTTTTTCAGCATTAAATCCCAAGAAAAGTGTTTCATACATCACCAGTTTAGGTGTAAGCATGCTTCTTAGGTAAAGATTTTTAGCCTTGTGCAGACTATGGTTTGAGGTTCAGTGTACCAGGTTTAATTTGAATTTTAGCAAAGAATGCAGGTGTGCTATTTAAAATCATTTCAGGTCTGTATTCATAGAATATTGAAAAATCTTCTGCAGATTCTAAAGAGAACGTGGTACATGTATTATTAATCAGATTTTTTGATAACTTATGATTGCTAGTGAGTTTTTCTATAATCTGCATGGCACTGAGTCTAAGAGACAAATAACAAATTTCACTTTTAGAAAGTGTGTATTTCAATTGCTAATTTAAATTGTCTAACACAGAGAAAGAGAGAGTAAATGCAACACAGTCAACATTTGAACATAATTGAATTTAAACCCAGAATTATGCATTTGTGTTGCAGTACATTCACTACGAAATATATAAAGTCAGATTTTATATATGTTAATGTTAATTTACATCACATTGTTACTATACATTTAAGAATCTTTGAGGTTTTTGGTGAACACAATGGAGTCACAATGTTGCAGTTTGCAATATACAGGAATAAATACTATAAATGTCCATATTTAAAGTGTGTCTATTTTTCTTCTAACAATGTTTTTTCTTTCCTGATTACTCCTGGTATTACTCTATAAGAGAGATGGTGACAGAGTTGTGCAGTAAATACAATGAAATGTTCAGAGCACATAGTGAAGCCTACTCATATTGTGTGTCTGTTTAAACTTGCAGTGAAGTACAGTAAAACCTTGATTATCCATCGGGGTCGGGACCAAGGCCATGATGGATAAGAGAAAAGATGGATAACAGAATAGCTACTTTAAAAATGACACACAGTAGATTAGTTTAGCGATTAGTCATATTTATTTACAAAAAAAAAAAAACTACTAACACAATATAATATAGTATTAACAATATTAATGATATAATACTATAACGACCAGTGAAATAAGCAAATACAGCTCAGAGGTACTGGATTTTTCTACATTTTACTTGGAGTTTCGTTCCGTAACAAACAGTACCCTGTCTTATACACCGTTCTCTGGGTTACAGAGCTTCCCAAAACAATAAAAGAAAGCTTTCCCTCCCAATAATTATCTCCTGCCTCTCACATTCTATATTTTTCTATACCACAAACACTCCTGCTTATTGTCTCCTGACTCCCTAATCAAAACTTCCTTCCGCCGCACCTTCTTTCCTAACTTCCTTCCTTTCTCCTAATTTCTCCTGTCACTCATCTCCTAAGGGGCGTGTCTGCCCGTCACCCAATCTTGTCACTTACACAGAAGTCCACATTTTTTGCTCCCGCACAGCGCATCACAAGCTGCCTGCACATCACCATATATTAACAGAACATAATGTTCTGCACTGTAATTTTCTTTTTATATTAACATTAATACATAATAACATCTTCAGTGGTTACCATTTTCAACACATTTTTCAATTTTGTCAGTATCACACTTTATACCGTTCACTTTTGTTCTTCCTTCTTCGTAAATTGAAGCAATACTTGAAGCACTTTTGCTGTTTTTATAAATGTTTAATAATTTCAATTTTCTGTGACAATTCCAACACCACACACATATGTATATTGGTCATAACAATGTATAGTAGTTTAATTATAACAAAAGAGAAAAGCTACGAAATGCTATTAAAGCTGAAGGTATGTAACTTGACACTGTGATTTCAAAATGCGGTGTGACACATGGTGGTGAGGGAAAAGACTATGTGCTAGCTAAAGGGAGAGTTGTTCCAATGTGCATAGCTTGCAGCGTATAGTACAGCAGTAGTAATAGATAGATGCTGGTGTGCGCAGTGGGTTTTTTTGTTTTTTTTGTTTTTTTTTTGACGAAACAGTTAATGGAGACTGAAGGTTAATTGAGTGAGGGCTAATTGAGGTTTTACAGTAGTTAGTTTGCTTTCTTAATTTTGTGTGTGTTTTTTTAATATATGTCAACTGTGAACTTTGTAAAGTAGAGACACACTTGCCATTATCCAACTTCATTTTTTTTAATCCATTGTTTCATATTGTCACAGTTTATAACAGTATGTATTTGAAACATTCATTAAACGTTTATGACAAATAATAGTTAAAATAGTTTCCTCTTGTTAGAGAGTCATGTTCATTTCTGTACATCAGAGTGCACAAGACGCTATAGTGTTATTCACGCAATTTATAGCAAGATCTGTGATATAAAATCTTGTAGTCTCTTCTCCACTGTATAATGTTCATACAAAAAACACACACACTTAGCATATTACAGTCAGTTTTTTTGGCAAATGCAGCATACATTGCAATTGCTCATTTATTGCAAATGGATCATTATTATTTAAAAGGCCATTTTAATTCTACATGCTTTCTTAAATGTGTTATGTTATATTTAATTTGTATGTAAAATATGCGGAGCAAGGTCTTTTCGGTAATTTATGAACAATAGTGAGACTAAACTTATTTGAAGTTTACCCTCTAACTTGAAAATTAAAATAAAGATAATAAAAACTGTTATGAAAGAGTTTTGTTAATACATTACAGGTCAGCATTTTACAGTGCGGTATCAGCTATGTTATATGGGTTGGAGACGGTGGCACTGGCTAGAAAGCAGTAGACAGAGCTGGAGATAGCAGAGTTAAAGATGCTAAGATTTGCATTGAGTGTAACAAGGATGGATAGGATTAGAAACGAGTACATTAGAGGGTCAGCTCAAGTTGGACGGTTGGGAGACAAAGTCATAGACACGTGAATGCGTTGGTTTGGATGTGTGCAGAGGAGAGATGCTGAGTATATTGGGATAAGGATGCTTAGGATAGAGCTGCCAGGGAAGAGGAAAAGAGGAAGGCCTAAGAGAAGGTTTATGGATGTGATGGGTGTAGCAGAACAAGATAAAGAGGACAGAAAGATATGAAAAAAGATGATCTGCTGTGGTAACTCCTAACGGGAGCAGCTGAAAGAAGAAGAAGGTCAAAGCTGGCCAACAAAATCCTTAGTATAGGACACAGGGCCATCTTCTGCAACTGGAGTTTGGACTTCCTAATCAACAGACCTTAGCATGTGCTGATTAGCAGTATCAATATTCTCCTCACTGACTCTCCAGATAGGCACTACATGGGGAAGTGTGCTAATTTCTGTACATTGTTTACTTCTGGCTACGTGGCAGACACAGCTCTAACTTCATCATTAAATTTGCTGATGACACCACCATCACAGGCCTGCTCAACAATGGATATCTACCTGTTGTCTAATTGGCGCTAGGACAATAGCCTCACCTTTATTATCAGCAAAACCAACAAGCTATTCATAGACTTAAGAGGGCAAACCACACTGGCACCTACATTGGAGATGATGCTGTCAAATGGGTGAGCAGCTTTAGCTTTCTTAGAGTGACGCTAAACTGAAGAACTGAAGTGGGCACAACACACTTGTATGCTTGTTATAAAGGTTCACCAGTACCTCTACTTCCTTGGAAATCTTATTGCAGTTCAGATTTCACCATCAGGTGCACAACAGAGTCCATCCTTACTGACCATGTCATAACCTTGTACTGTACCTGCTTAGCACAATATTGTAAAGCACTGCAGAAGGTTGTGAAAACATTATCAAATGTTACCAGTGCCCAGTTGCCTTCTATTCATAATACATAAAGACACAGCTATTAAGAATGACTGAGGAATAGTGCATGATTTTGTGGTGTGCTTGCTGCAGCACACTACACAAAATCGTACCATTTAGAAACTTAGTCATGTGACAGCACTACCTAATAAAACAACCAGGAGAAGCAGTGAAAGCTTAAAGTGGTATTAGGAACATTTGCAGTTCTTACTAGAAAAGTAAGGAGTAATTTTGAACAAGGATCAGTGACAATCTTTTTCCACCTAGAATTTATTTTTTCCACCAGAATTTAATTTGCACACTTATTTACAGTCATTTTTACTGATTTTAAACTTTTATTGTACTCTAGTTTATGCACATCATTTGTGTTTCTCAGGCTTGCATCCACATGGCAAAACCCTTTTTGGTAGTAAATAATAAAAGCAGTAATACCACAATGTACTTCAGTGTTCTTTTTAAGATGCTCAAAAAATGAGCTTATTCTCATGATTGCATTATTTCTCAAAAGTATTGCATTATCTCTGTTATTTCTAGCTTGCCACATATATCTTTATACACTTGCGAACTGAACAAAAGTTACACATTTATTCATATATGTGCAGAGAATTAACTTTTAATCTGTCCAGTTTAAGGTCACAGGAAGTGATTTTCAATGCAATGCTGTGTGCAAGGCAGGAAGCAACCATGGTGGACAGCACTCTAGTCCTTTTCAGGGCATAATTGCTCACTCAAGGAGAGGAGCCTGTGAAGCATGCAACTCTTTATCAGAAACCTGTAAAGAAACATAAAAGTAAAATCAGTTCATTTTTAAGACAGTTACTTAATGTAAACACTATTTTAATACAGGTAATCTGGTAGTGCTGCACCTAGTGTTTGTATCTCACATCTTTGGGGGCTCAGACTGAATACTTAACCTTAAAAATGTTGATGTGTTTGCATGGATGGATTGTGATACGTGAGCATGTCCAGGGTAAGGGCACCATCCTACATTGAAGGACTAAACATATTTTAGCAATTGAGAATTATTATTGAGACATTTCCAGTATTCAGTCTTTGAAACAACTCATCTCTACAGTTAATCAAACTTACTCATATCAATCAGTCCACAAATACCTGGGAAGAATTTGCAGACTCCATGGAGACCTTAACCAACCTAGTAATCAAACCTAGCAATCCACCCTATGCTAAAATTTAACCTGATTAAAATTAAATGTACACCTAGAACGTCTGTTCAGTTGTAGTCACTTAATTGCATGTAACATGCATACTAAATCTCTCTTACTAGATGTAACTAGATATGTGGTTCCATGCATATATCTTTGTGAAATAACCCTTTTTTCCCTTCAGTTTATTTCAATTTAATAGTAAAATAACCTAGAGGTCCTCATTGTGAATTTTTGATCATGGTTCTTCTCTAAGTTTAATTCTAACTTCAAGGCAAGGTAGTATACTTACTCCAGAGAGTGGCGATGTGTTGCTTAGCACAAGAAAGTAAGAATTTCCCTACATTCTGTACCTGTGACAGTTAAAGTCATGCTGTGTGGCTAAATTCAGTTTTTTTTTTTTTTTTTTTAAATGCATACATAAAGGAGTAACGTGACTTTGTATTCTGCTTGATGCTAAAGGAATAGGCTTTGTCCATATCTCTTTGTGGTGGACATAAATGGCTCCAATGATGGTGGATTAAAGGAAAAAAAAATACTGGATTAAAATATTCATGATTGTTATAAACTGAACCAATAAAAGTGCATTAAAACAAAACATTAACCGCAGTGGGTCCATTTTTACCCAGGTTCAGACATGGTGGGCAGGCAGTTAAGTCAGCATGGGAACAAGGCAGTGTTCCTGGAGACCTCAAAAATGTTCTCACCACTCTGAGTGTTTGGCCTATCGAGGAATTTCCCACTTGTCTACTGTGGGAAAAATTCTTGCTCAAATTCTGCTTGATCGATTGATACCTATAGCTGAATTTATTCTAACCGAGTCCTAGTGTGGATACCGGGCCAATAAAGGCACAATTGATCCAATATTCACTATTCGAAAAGTCTTGTGAACAGCACCAGCCTCTCAGAATGCTCTTTTACGACATCATAAAGGCATTTGATTCGGTTCCTCGTGAAGTGCTGTGGAAGGTTCTCCGACACTTTGGCTGATGTCCACACTTTGTTCGGATGGTAACATCCCTCCATGCCCCCTCATTTTTGATCAGCGTGGAAGTTAAACAGGGCTGTGTCCTTGCACTGACTGCCTTTAGCATCTATCTCTCTGCTGTGATATCCACCATCCCTGACCCATGTCTAGGAGTCACAATATGCTAAGGTCTTGATGGCAGTCTCTTTAATTTACGCAAATTAAGTGTTTAAAGCAGGACAAGTCTGACAATAGTGGTCGTGGTATGATATGCTGATGACGATGGAGTTATGAACAGTGACCCTCAAGAGCTCTTTGTATCCGCTTACTCCTGGGCAGCCTCTTCCTGGGCCCCATATCAAGGTTAGTGGCACAGATATCGAAGTAGTGAGGTAAGTCTGCCACCTGGAAAGTGTCCTCAACTCAGAGGCCACATGCATGGATGAGATCACCAATATGCTTTAAGCAGCAAGCGTGGTACTAAGCAAGCTGCACCATAGTGTTCCTGAACCATTCACTCACCAGGAAAACCAAGGTGGCAGTCTACAATGCATTGGTTTTGAGCACACTCTTGTACAAGAGTGAGACATAGACCTTGTAACAAGACATTAGACTACTTGAGCATTTCCAACAACAGAAACTTTGAATGATCCTTGGTATTTGATGGCTGCATCGAATAACCAACAATGCAGTCCTTGAGAAAGCCAACTGTGCCATCAGAGTTTCAGATCTTCTCTCATCAGCTGCACTGGCTTTGCCATGTCAATGTGCTCCTTGACATCCACATCCCGAAGCAAGTACTCTATGGAGAACTTGCAAGTGGAACATGAAACACTCGCGCTCCAAAACGGAGATTCAAAGGTCAATTGAAGCACATTCTCTGCAATTTTGGCATTCCACTCAGGAACTGGAGAATGGTCGCTTCCGATAGATTAGAGTGGGTGAAAGCAAAGTCAAGTTATTTGGCAGGCTGTCAACGAGCGGAAAAGAGAGCACCACTAACCTTTTCACTGACATGGATCCAGTTCCATTCATTCATTGAATATGCAGCTGGAGCCTCGCTTCCATAATTGGCTTGACAACATGATGAGAAAAATCATCATCAGGTCTGAAGGAGAGGAAGAAATCCTCGCACCGAAGAATGCCAATGAGCAGCTATGGATTGAATGGGTGTTAACTCATAAACCGTGTGAAGATGGGCAAAAAAGTCTATGCTACAACTAAATAATAATAACAACAATAATAATAATAATGATAATAAAACCAAACTGGCACAGCATAGAGACATAGACATAGACATTGACAAAGTAAAGTAAATTAAATGATCAACACAAAAATCTGGTCTGCATCTCTTGGATTTGACTACATTGCTAAAGGCTGATTTAATTCAAAGTATAAGCATCTTTTAAATGGATTTACATTAAAACTTGCATTAAAACTCTTGCAAATTCCTCCCTCTGTTGTTCACTCTTTGAATTGATTACACTCTACAGTTGATCCTGGCACACCATAAAAGTTGTGCATACTCGATATCTCACTATAAAAAAAATTTGAACGTGAAGGAATGATTAGATAGTGAGATTGTCGTCTTTGTATACTTTTGTACGGATATGGTAAATGTTTAACTCTAATGAGTATACTTTGATTTTATTGAATTTTATAATTATGTTAGGCTTATCAGTTTCACTCTAGAGACCTACATTTAATTTACATGTCTATGTATGCTGCGTGTTAAGATTATGATCACTGTAAATTATCGGTTAGCTGGCATGTTAAATAAAGAACTACTCCTTACATTTCCCAAACCCTTTTATCCTAAGTAGGGTCATGGAGAAGCTGGAGCCTATCCCAGCATGCATTGGGCACAAGGCTGACACAATCCCTGGACAGGTTGCTTGCTAGCTGCAAGTTTTCTGTGCATGTGTTTTATATACAGAAATTCAGAAGCCTGAAGTTGAAATGGATTAGTTAACAAAACATTAACTTGAAATAAATCCAGTTTTGAAAATAAAAACTATTCTTGGAAGCACGAGATTCTCTATAGTTTACATACCTGACTAGAATGTAATTTATTCTTGAGTTATTTACACTTCCACGTGTTACATACTCTCGTTCTCTGCGAAGGGACCACATACTGTTCTTATGCCTTAACTACTCAAGTGTAGTAAACTTTGAGAATTAGTAAACTAAATTACATTCTATTTTTCTGTGGTTCCCAAACTACATCCTGGTGAAGCTCAAACAATGTTTCAAGCACAGACCTCTTCACACCAAGTCCCAAACACATATGTGTAGTGTTGTTACTTACCAGTTTGAGATTGATGGAATCTGTCTAGATCTTCCCACTAATGCAACTAAAGCCACCCCCCCAATAATGCAGTGAATGTGACTTGCCTAATGCACAGACACATACACACATTCAGAGTTGAACTGTCCCCCAACAGTTAATCTAATTAGGAGGCTGATCTTACATTTGCTTTACTGCGCACAAGGTGAACATTAGAAAGCTTCCTTTAAATTATGAAATTTTACTTTTCAGGAAACACGTCAAAAATCAAGATTTTAAATTTTTATAAGGAGACTGAATCTTTATTACAATAGTGAAAACAGATTTATGTTACATGTACAGTGGAACCTCGGTTAACGAATGCACTACTTAACGAACAAATTGGTTAAGAAACTTTTATTTTGAACAATGTTTGTCTTGGTTAACGACCGAAATTTGGATAACGAACGCAAGCACAGACCAGTTTTTGTGCGTTCGTGCTCATTTGTGCTTTGACGCACTTGCTGTAAACATTGCTTTTCTGAGTTGTGTTCACTAACGTTACTTTTGTTATTTTTTCAGTTTCAATGTTATTTTTAATTACATATTTACTCGTTATGGCACCTAAGAAAGAGAAACGTGTTAGTGATAGTGGCAGTAGGAAACGTGTTAGTGTAGCAGTAAAGAAAGAAATTATAGCAAAACATAAGAATGACTTTCGTTTTTCTGACATCGCAAAGGTATACAATATGGTGAAATTGACTATCTGTACAATTCTAAAGAACAAAGAGGCATTTAAGGCGGCTGAAGTGGCTACAGGAGTGACTGCGTTAACGAAACAAAGGTCTAAAGTGCTAGATGAAGTGGAAAAAACTGCTGTTAATTTGGATAAATGAAAAGCAGCTGGCTGGAGATAGTGTTAGCGAAGCAATAATTTGTGAAAAAGCTAAGCAGTTACACAGTGATTTGTTGACCAAAACACCCAGTGCAAGTGCCGACGAGCAAGACTTTAAAGCGAGTAGAGGGTGGTTTGATAATTTTTGCCGGCAAAGTGAAATCCTTGTGTTATAAGGCACAGGGAGGCTGCAAGTGCAAATGAAACAGCAGCAAAAACATTTCTGGATCAGTTCGCGGAGTTTGTTGAAAGTGAAGGCTACATCTCGCATCAAGTGTTTAATTGCCACGACACAGGGTTATTCTGGAATAAAATGCCCAGAAGAACCTACATCACCCAAGAGGAGAAGGCACTACCTGGATACAAGCCTCTGAAAGACAGGCTTACACTATTATTTTGCGCTAATGCAAGTGGTGACTTTAAGGTCAAGCTACTTTTAGTCTACCATGCTGAAAATCCCCACATCTTTAAGCGCAATAATGTGATAAAGTCTAAACTGCCTCTACAATGGAGGGCAAATAGCAAGGCATGGGTAACTCGGATCTTATTTATGGATTGGCTGACAGAAGTGTTTGCCCCCAAGTGTCAAAAATTATCTTCAGGAAAGGGATCTTCCTATTAGATGTCTTCTCTTACTGGATAATGCTCTTGCGCATCCACCAGGTTTGGGGGAAGACCTGGATAATCGAGTATGACTTCATCAACGTCAAATATCTTCCACCTAATACTACTCCATTACTGCAATCAATGGATCAGCAGGTTATTTCCAATTTCAAGAAGCTATACACCAAGACACTGTTTTCCAGGTGTTTCCAGATCACTAATGACAATGATTTGACCCTTTGAGTTTTTGGAAGGAGCACTTTAACATCCTCCACTGCATCAACCTCATTGACAAAGCCTGGAGTGAGGTCTGTTCCCACACATTGCAATCTGCCTGGGGGAAACTTTGACCAAGTTGTGTCCGAGACTTCGAGGGATTTGAAGCAGAGAGCTCTGCCGAAGTAGTGAATGAAATCGTGTCCATTGGAAAGAGTATGGGATTAGAGGTCAGTGATGCTGACATGGAGGAGTTGATGGAGGACCATCGAGATGAAATAACCACAGAAGAGCTGGTTGTCTTGCAGGAAGAACAGGTTACAGGAAGAGCATTTTCAGAGGAAGAGGAGGTTAGAGAGGAAATCACCAGTGCTCAGATAAAGGAAATTTGCAGTAAGTGGAATGATGTGCAGGAATTTATTGAGAAGCACCACCCTAACAAACTTGTGGCTAATAGGGCAATTAACCTAATGAATGACAGTGCAATACAGTAATCCCTCCTCCATCGCGGGGGTTGCGTTCCAGAGCCATCCGCGAAGTAGAAACCATATGTTTATATGGTTATTTTTATATTGTCATGCTTGGGTCACAGATTTGCGCAGAAACACAGGAGGTTGTAGAGAGACAGGAACGTTATTCAAACACTGCAAACAAACATTTTTTCAAAAGTTTAAACTGTGCTCCATGACAAGACAGAGATGACAGTTCTGTCTCACAATTAAAAGAATGCAAACATATCTTCCTCTTCAAAGGAGTGCGTGTCAGGAGCACAGAATGTCACATAGATAGAGAAAACAATCTCTAGCAAACAAATCAATAGGGCTGTTTGGCTTTTAAGTATGCGAAGCACCGCGGCACAAAGCTGTTGAAGGTGGCAGCTCACACCCCCTCCGTCAGGAACAGAGAGAGAGACAGAGTTTGTTTTTCAGTCAAAAATCAATACGTGCCCTTCAAGCTTTTAAGTATGCGAAGCATCGTGCAGCATGTCGTTTCAGGAAGCAGCTGCACAAAAGATAGCAACATGAAGATAATCTTTCAGCATTTTTAGACGAGCGTCCGTATCGTCTAGGTGTGCGAACAGCCCCCCTGCTCAATCCCCATACGTCAGGATCACAAATAGTCAGCGCAAGAGAGAGAGAAAAGTAAGCAATCTAGCTTCTCAGCCATCTGCCAATAGCGTCCCTTGTATGAAGTCAACTGGGCAAACCAACTGAGGAAGCATGTACCAGAAATTAAAAGACCCATTGTCCGCAGAAATCCGCGAACCAGCAAAAAATCTGCGATATATATTTAAATATGCTTACATATAAAATCCGCGATGGAGTGAAGCCGCGAAAGGCGAAGCGCGATATAGCGAGGGATCACTGTATTGCATTTTAGAAAAATTCTGCAGCAAAAAAAAAAGACAAATTTTATTAGATCGCTTTCTTGTGCCCAAAGAAAAGGAATCGCGACGTGAATAAAACCCTGAATCAGTGTTACCTGATATTTTTATGGAGGGGGATTCCCCTTCAAAACAGTAGCTTCCTTCTCCTCTTCCTCCGCTATCCACCTATGCCACCAACTACAACAAACAAGGTAAATACAGTGCTGTTTTATTTAATTTAGTTTATTTGTTTGTACTAATGATATATACATTTTTTTTCTATATTTTTCATTACAGAAAAACCCTTAAAAAAAAAAAAAATTGCGAAATTTCTGAGGCTGGAATAGATTAATTGTATTTACATTAATTTCAATGGGAAAAATTGCTTTGGTTAGCAAACGTTTTGGTTAGCGAACAGAGTCACAGAACGGATTAAGTTTGTTTACTGAGGTTCCACTGTATATGAAAAAAAATTGGATTTGTACTTTGCTTTAACTGCTAGTGTAAGAGGTGATGACAATTATAACTGTACCAAGACCGCTCCATAAGCATTTACGTTTAAAGTGGCATGGTAGCTCTTATACACAGGTTATCTAATTTTTTTGCCAAAAAAACTGAAGCAGAACTGAGGCAGTAAACACTGAAGTAGAAAGCTAATTTGAAAGCAAAAGACTTCAAGGTCAACGCAGGAAATACCAAGGTGATGATTGAGGGTGCACATGCAGAAAGTATGGTAAAGGTACATGCATGGCAGTGCAGCATTTTTAATAAAGGTATTTGGAGAAACACAATCTAATGCACAAGTTTTTACAGGTTCATGCATTAAAGATGGAGTTGATTGCTCCGTCTGCTTGCATAGACAGTGGATGCACCTGGTTAAGAACTCAATTGGATCTGGAACAGTATCGTCTGTGGCTGAAGAAGCCGATTCTAGAGTGGCCATCCTTGGCACATCTGCTACATGCGAAGGTTGATGGTTGCGGTTGGGTGGTCACTGCCACAGTTTTCCTTCTTTCTCTTTAGTCTGACCACATTCAGCTTCTCTTCTCTTCATCCGTGGTGATGCCTAAATGTACAGCCTGTCACCAGGGGCCTCATGTATAAATGGTGCGTATGCACAGAAATGTTGCGTAAGAACGTTTCCACGTTCAAATCGTGATGTATAAAACCTACACTTGGCGTAAAACCATGCACTTTTCCATGGTACCTCATACCCTGTCGTATGCAAGTTCTCCGCTCGGTTTTGCAGACTGGCGGCACCCAGCATCAAAGCAGTGCTACTGTTCCTCTGTGGTTACCCTTTCTTAGATCCACATCCACGACGGCAGCTTTATCAAATACACTGAAATTAACCACATATCGTTCATAAGTTTAATGCATCTGATTGTAATTAACCTGTAACAATATAATGGTCCACAGGATGGTCAAACTATTATAAATACAATAACTGCTTTAGCGTTGTTACTCTAACTGCACCTTCTTCTTCTTCTTCTGTCAGCTGCTCCCGTTAGGGGTTGCCACAGAGGATCATCTTTTTCCATATAACTCGCACTGCACCACTCGGAGTATTTATATTACTGTATCTGAGTGTGAATCACAGATCTACAGCGATTGGAAAGAGAATTATCGGTATACAGCATCAAGCACTCGCTGCCTCAGCCATTCCCTATTTGAACTGCTCTCATCCGACCAACGCTTCACAGCCTTATCTGTTCGGACCTCGCGGTTCACAAACAGTTTCATCCCAAGAACTATACATGCACTCAATCAGTCCATCAAGTGCTCCTTGTAGAACTATTTGTACTTGCAAGTTACTGTGAGGTAATTGTACTTATGATACAGTTATGATATTACACAACCAGAGCCACTTTATAAAGTGCGTATTTACACATGATGACGATATCATTTTTAAGATGAAATGCAGCCAAATATGTTGATTATATTATACAGAGAAAACTTTAACTACACGGTGCCACAGCGCTAGCGAGCTTGAGCTTCGTTCACGGTTTGTTCCTACCTCGCGCTGTTTTCATGCTGTGGCTGACGCGACACTGGAAGGATAGATGGATAGAATAATTAAACATTACGAAGATATTTCGATGTTCCTTAAAAGTTTTGAAGAATCGGTGTTCTAAGCTTACAGATGGCTTAACGTCTATTACAGAGCTGATTGTGTGGCGATTGGGTATTTGGAGAAAAAAAAGTAAGAACAGGAATTGGGGGTTCGTACGTTTGAAAAATACAGTACTTCTGTAATAAAGCATTTCATTGAAGGTCACGCATGACGCAGCAAGCATCTTGCTGTAAGACATGAACAATCACTGCGCCACCGTGTTCCCATGTTTAATAACATGCTTTAACTCATATCATCATGAGTCAGCTTGATCAGCTTGATGCTGATATACTTCTCAGTATTTTAATTATTCAGAGAGCTGTAATATTACAAACGTAATGGATTCTGTGTCCTGTCGGAGGAAGAGCACGTAGTGATTCAGGCACATAGAGCAAATATAAGATCAAATACAAAACAAAGCATTTAACGTGTTACTTTACTTACGATGGAATTTGAGAAACTAGTAAATTAAACGATTTTAAGATGAAGTTTATGATGTTCTACTTTAATCATGTAGTTTATTTTGTCATTAAAGTGGAAATTTAGAGATTAAAGTTGACATTTTGTGCTTTTTTCACACTGTGTGCCTTTTTTTTCACTGTACCCTAATAAGCTTTCATATGACATTCAGACGCCTTTTCACGCCAATTTTGATATGTGACAACTTTTTTATTTCGGGCAATGTGCGACTTTATGAACTTGAGTTTTCGAGTTTCTCCAACACTATATCACAGTACATAAACAGAATATTGCCTAAACAAAAGTGGCATTGGGAATATTGTAGAAAGTTATAGAAAAGAAACTTATTGCAATTGTGTAAAACTTTCTATCAGTGAGATTTCTTTACAACAGTCCTTATTTCATTGTTGCATTAACAAAGAGACTGTTATTTTATCTGGTTTTATTAATACATGCTGTTTGTTTGGTTAAACCATAACACACAGCAAGGCAGTGGCAAGGAATACCCAAATTTAACCATTTCCTCCTGGAAGCCAGCAGATTTTTGGGAACAACGGTTCTTTCTCAGCATTGACTAAAAGATTACTATTGTTTTTTTTTACAGATCATGGATGTCACATAAAATTGATATTTAAGGTAAATTAAGAATATTCAATGCAAGAAGTGAGGATGAAATGTGGTTAATAGCCAAGCCAGAAGAGGCAGATTGAGGATGTATTCCAAATATTTCTAGCATACTTAAACTTAAGTGAACTGTGATTATAGTGTGGTTGAAAAAAATGTAAACATAATTTGCAAAATAATATGAACAGATATTATTCATTGTACACTGCTAAAAAAAAATTAAAGAAACACTTAAATCATACATCAGATCTTGATGAATGAAATATTCAAGCAGAAGATATTTATTGAGTAATACTGTATAAATTCATTGAGAACAAAATAAGGTAATAAGAGTCAATGGGAACCAAAATTATCAATGCATTGAGAGCGTTGACATCACACCAAAAATCCAGGTCAAAAACTGAAATCACAGGCTGATCCAACTTGAATGAATTTCATCACAGCAACTCATAATGTGACTCAGTAGTGTGTATGGCCCCCACATGCCTGTATGCACTCCCAACTACATCTGGGCATGCTCCTGATGACAGTGGATGTTGGCATCAAATTCACCAATACATTAAGTCCCAGAGGTTCTCAGTTGGATTCAGGTCAGGAAAATGTGCAAGCCATTAAGTAGCATCAATGACTTCATTATCCAGGAACTGCCTACACACTCTGGCCACATGAGGCCAGGCCTTGTCCTGCACCAGGAGGATCCCAGGACCCACTGCACCAGCATAAGGTCTGACAATGACTCTGAGGATTTCATCATGGTACTTAATAGCAGTCAGGGTACCATTGCCTAGCATGTGGAGGCATCCAAAGATATGCCACCCCAGTCCATCATTGACCCACTGCCAGACCAGTCATGTTGGATGATGTTCCAGGCTCCATAGTGTTCATCATGACATCTCCAGACTCTTTCACATCTGTCACATGTACTCAGTGTGAACCTGCTCTCATCTGTGCAAAAACAGGAAGCCAGTGGCGGAGGTGCCAATTGTGGCATTCTCTGGCGAATGCCAATCATACTGCACAGTGATGGGCTGTGAGCACAGGTCCCACTAGAGGACATTAGGCCCTCATGCCAACCTTATGGTGTCTGTTTCTGAGAATGTTGTCAGAACCATTCACACCAGTAAACAGCTAGAGGTCATTTTGTATGACTCTGACAGTGCACCTACAGTTCCTCATCAAAGCACCCCATCTCCTAGTATCTTCTCCTGCTCTTGAGACTGTGCTGGGAGACTTGGCAAACCTTCTTGCAATGACATATGTGGATGTACCATCCTGGATGAACTGGACCACCTGTGCAGCCTGAATCGACTACAGGTACTGCCTCATGCTATCAGTAGTGACAAAGACACTAGCAAAATGCAAAACTAGGGAAGAAACAGTCAGGAAGGATAAGAAGAGAGCATATTGTCTGTGGCAACCACATGCAAAAACCATTCCTTTTTTGAGGATTCTCTTGCTGTTGCCTCCCTAGTGCATCTCACTTTCATTTGTACCAAAGCAGGTGAAGTCGATTCACAATTGTGTATGCTTCCTAACTGGAAAGATTTATATTCCTAAAAGTTAATTGACTTGGTGCTAGACTGTGTTGATTAAGTGTTCCCTTTATTTTTGAGCAGTGTACATACATACACAATGTGTCTGAGGGCAAAGAAATATTCAATTGGAACCAAATGAACACATCTTGCAATATAGTCCTGAAACAAGTTATTCAAATTGCACTTTTAAATGATGGAATATTGTCTCTGGATATACTGATTTTATCCAGCTTTGCTTAACACTAGAATTACCGGAGTCTACGAAAAAACTCGTAGATCCGGTTCACGTTAAAACTGTTCTCACATCTCCGCCAGCGTCTTTTGTCTTCTAAATGTGCCGATTAAGATGAGCAGCAAGCAGCCGGCTTTTCCATCCCCCACTGTCGCAGAACGTTCACTAAGTTCTCCCAGCTCATGCCTTGTTTTGATTATCTGGGAGTGACTGAACTGCTGGAGTTTTAGAGTGGAAATAATAGATCGGTATTTGGAACACATTCATTTCATGTGTATTCAGTTTCTACAGTAATCTGTGTAAACACATTGTTAAAATAGAAACTTTTTCATATTTTAGTAATAAATGTTACAAAATGTAGGCATAAACTATAGAATGTATGAAGCCTGATTTCCAAAGATCAAATAAACACTTTCACAAAAGGTTCAAGAACAATACAACAGCTTCTGTGGCGTAGCGCTAAGATTTGCTGTCTCAGAGCGAAGCAGACTTGCCGTGCCTCAGAGACCTGAGTTCGATTCCCCGCTGGGGAGAAAGTGATGTTTTTTTTCTTTTTAACCTTCGCCACTCTGCCTGCCTGGAAGCGTCTGCTTTCTGCGTGCTGGGGTGTTTTTTTTTTTTTTTTTCCCTTAAGTAAATTGTTAAGTTTAAAATGTTGATCGCGGTTATTTCTGTTGATTAATTCATGCTTTCATTCATTGTAGCTAATACTGTTATCAAGTGGTCGCTATTTTTGCCTGTTGTATACAATCTATCTAGCGTCTTTATCTCCACTCTCACTGTCCGCTTGCCTGCGTGCAGCGTGTGTCGATTGATATATGATTTAATGTATTTCTTTTTGACAATTCTCCGAGTTGTAAAATACATATACATTATATATAAAGCGAAACTACTATATAGCTAATACTGTTATGTATCTGTCTAGTGCCTTCTCTGTCTACCTATTATATACGTGTCTTCCCTATCTATCCATTTATCTAGTGCCTTTCACATATGAATGTACTCTCACTGCCTGCTTGCCTTTCTGCAGCAACTGTCATATAGTGCCTTTTCTTTCTATCTATCTCTCTATATCTCTATCTATCTATCAATACTTCTGTCTGTGCATTATTCAGTGATCTGTCTGACAGTGTGTGTCTTACAGAACTTAAAAATAAGAACAGTTAAAAGGACACTTGTTCATGTTAATTGCAGTCTCAATTGTTAAAAAAATATTTTAAAAGAAGCATCCCACATGAAAATATAACGATCTCATTAACTGAGTGCATACCAATTTATAAATTTTATGTCCGTTTGAGGTTAAAAAGAAAAAAAATATCACTTTCACCCCAGTGGAGAATTGAACTCGTGTCTCTGAGGCACAGCAAGTCTGCTGCGCTCTGAGACAGCAAATCTTAGCGCTACGCCACGGAAGCTGTTGTATTGTTCTTGAACCTTTTGTGAAAGTGTTTATTTGATCTTTGGAAATCAGGCTTCACACGTTCTATAGTTTATGCCTACATTTTGTAACATTACTAAAATTTGAAAAAGTTTTTGTTTTAACAATGTGTTTACGCAGATTACTGTAGAAACGGAACACACATGCAATGCATGTGTTCCATATAACGATCTATTATTTCCACTCTAAAACTCCAGCAGTTCAGTCACTACCAGATAATCAAACAAGGCATGAGCTGGGAGAACTTAGTGAACGTTCTGCGACGGTGGGGGATAGAATAGCCGGCTGCTTGCTGCTCGTCTTAATCGGCACATTTAGAAGACAAAAGACGCTGGCGGAGAGGTGAGAATGGTTTTAAGGTGGGCCGGATCTACGAGTTTTTTCGTAGACTCTGGTAATTCTATTGTTAATGTACTTTCTCTTCAAAATAAGGCTTTATCCTGATCTTGTATGATGACCTTCAGTCTCTCGATCAGTGCTGTTTTATTTTCAGAAATCGGGAATGGTCTCCCCTAGCCTTTCTCATATACTCGGGTATGGGGAAGGATATTTGAGGAGTAAACCACTAGACAATGATTATATTTTTATATTATTTACATTAAAGAACCATCAACAACCAATCAAATCAAATTAATAATATATTGAACAATTATTATAAAAGTAAAGTTGAATAAATCATACTGTGCAGCGACAAAAAAAAAAAATAAATAAGAGTATGTGTTCAGGTTGAAGTACCACTTCCGGTTGATGGATTTGGCCCAAAAGTTAATACAGATCTACAATTTTGGTATAACAGCCAAATGCCTATGTCATCCATCTATCTCATTGTGTTTTTGAGTTATCCTGTTCACACACACACACACACGCACACACAGAATTCCAAAAAACAGTATTTTCAGACTCTGGGAGGTCTAAAATGTCAAGATTCATCATAATTTTGAAGTCAAATTTTTTCATGATTGCTGTACTTTCACTATACTTTGTATACGAGAAAGTAAAAATGATTTCTCCTGTGCGAAGTGGCAGGTGAATTATAGTCAACAAAAAGCAGGCACCTGAGAAATAAACTGGAATGTTACTCACTTATGATTTTTCTGTCCATACGGTAAAGGTTTTGTTGACCAGCACATTCTGATTTCAGGCATTTGAATTACATCTTGATATACAACAAATGCAAAGAAAAGCAGCATGTAAATCACTTTCTATTTCACATGCTTTATGCGCCCATGTTCAGCTTGCTCTGTCACTGCAAAAACTATGTGAACACCCACCCTCCTTTACCAGCCGCCGTTCACTGGATGGATATATGCAGGCAACTCATGGGGGAGTACTTTCAGTTTTAGGGGGAAAAGTTACTAGGATTAAAGACTAATGGCAAGAATATTCATTCAAAAACGAAAACTAAAAATATTTTTAGTAAATTATTATTTTATTTCAGTTAGTCTTTCCAGTTACTTTAATAGTTTCATTTAGTTTTAGTTTTTCATTTCAGTTTTTTGTTTGTTTTTCATTTCAGTTTTGTTATTTATTTTATTTCAGTTTACGAAAATGTTTTTTTAATAATAGTTTCAGTTTAGATTTTAGTTTTCAAACACTGTTTTAGGATCGGATTCATCTTTCAACTATCTTGTGATTAATTTATTAGGCTCCTAACAATATAATTATTTTAATGCTAAACTGTCATCATTTCTTTTTTTCAGCTATTGCCTATCTTCCATAGGAAGTCGGGCTTTCAGTTATGCTGCTCCTCAGCTCTGGAAACGCGTCCCCATTATATCCAGGCTCTTGATTCTCTTTCTTTATTTAAAAACTCACCTTTTCAAAGTTGCCCTCATAGTGCCATAGATTTTTTTTTTTGATTCCTTGTTTTATTGTATTTTTAGTATGTGTTTTGGTTTATTTATTTTTGAACTGTAGCTGGGATATCTTTCACTTCGATGTTATAGATTGAATTGAGTAAGTAAAGCTGGAAAAAATATTGGTTTGTGTGTTTTCATTTATGGCTGTAAAGCAAAACAAATGGGAATATTTCGAAGGGGGTGATTTTTTTCTATACCCACTGTATATAGTTATAGTCATTGTTAGAATCTTTGTGATATTTTGACCACTGATTTGTGATCAACATTTTTTGCCCATAATTATTTAAACTTTTCTTTCTCACCTGTACTAGCTTTTGACTGTATATCTCTTGGTCATTGCTCCTATTTTTGTTTCCTTTTAGACTGCCATAATATGGTGCAATCACAAAAAGTCTGTGGTAAAAGTAAATCCAGCATCCAAAATAAACAAATAAATTGAGATTTAAAAGAATTATCAATGTATAGTTATACTAATGCATATTTTGCTTTTGTGATATATATAAATTTCAGAAATCAGTATTTTTTCATATTCAAAAAATAGCAACCTCATATAAAAATGGGAATAACTATGAACAAGGGAGAAGAAGTGTTTTTCTGTTTTGTCAGAGTTGTATTTACATTGGGAATTGGCATTTTTAGTGAATGGCCCTTAAATAATTTGCTAAACTCATTGCACTTGAGATTTGTCTAGGCAAATTAACCAAGGAGTTTATGTCAAAAATAGTTAATACGATTTTCAAATTATTATATTAAGCAAGTGTTAATAAGTTTACCCTAATATGGGATGCTGTTGCATCCTGGATTGAGTCCTGCCCCATCCCAATGCTTTGAGTATAGTTCCCGTTCCCCATAACCCATGAAAGGATTAACTGGGTTGAGAAAAATTAATGAGTATGATGGATAAATAAAATATTTTACACCTGTTTTTTCTAAAGTTTAGTTTTTTTGGTGTTGTTTTTAAATTATGTCCCACTTTTCAAGAACAAAGATTAAGAGGTGTATGTAAAATTGTTTTTAATTAGTTTTTAGAATAATGTGACATCTGCAGTTTGCGTGATAAAGTCTGACAATGTTCATGAACTGAGGTTTGCTTTAGAGAGGGTGTTAAATAGTTTCTGTCACGAGCTTTAGGAGCAGAGACCTTGCAATTACTGTAGACACAAATGAATTACATTGAGGTTTCACACAAAAAACACTTTATTTAGTTGGACTTTGTTAGCACTTTCTGTGGCTACACTTTATAATTGAACTACTAGCAATAAATTTAAATATTTAAAATCATATGTTCCTTTGGTTGTACTCCCTAAACCCACATTAAGTGCAAATGCTTTGCTTTTTTCCTTGTATAAAATGAAAATACAAGATATTTTGGCATAATTGTTTGAGTCTTCTTATTCTCCATACAGTCTGAAAACAGCAGTTCTACTTCCATCATTACTGTATTGTTAACTTTGACAGTAATGCAGTTTTTATGCTTTAAATGAATAAAAATGCCCATAAATTAATTATTTTTACTCCAAAAGGATCTATTCCCCATGAAATTTTAGTAGTGTTTTTGTTTAGTCAGTAATTAGGCGCATGTGATTATTTTGCCATTTTTGCATATTTTTTCAGAATTACAGTATTTTCTGTTCTTTAAAATATAATTTTCCTCAAGTTACATGTCTTTTATATTATTTCAAAATTTAAAAATACCTTCCCTTTATCATCTCTGAAACTGACATTGCAATTTAATTTGTAGCAGGCTCTTGCCTATGCGATTATACTGAGATGCTGAAGGATGTGTTTCTGATATCTAACTAATATATGTTAAATCATAGTTTGTTGTCATATATATATATATATATATATATATATATATATATATATATATATATATACATACATATAAAGTACTGTGCAAAAGTTTTAGGCAGGTGTGAAAAAATGCTGTAAACAAAGAATGCTTTCAGAAATGGAAGTGTTAATCATTTATTTTCATCAATCAACTAAATCTAAATCTAAATCAAATCAATATTTGGTGTGACCGCCCTTTGCCTTTCAAACACCATCAATTCTTCTAGGTACATTTGCACACAGTTTTTGAAGGAACTCGGCTGGTAGGTTGTTCCAAACATTTTGGAGAACTAACCACAGATCTTCTGTGGATGTAGGCTTCCTCACATCCTTCTGTCTCTTCATGTAATCCCAGACACACTCGATGATGTTGAGATCAGGGCTCTGTGGGGGCCATACCATCACTTCCAGGACTTCTTGTTCTTCTTTAAGCTAAAGATAGTTCTTAATGACTTTGGCTGTATGTTTGGGGTCGTTGTCCTGCTGCAGAATAAATTTGGGGCCAATCATACACCTCCCTGATGGTATTGCATGATGGATAAGTATCTGCCTGTATTTCTCAGCATTAAGAACACCATTAATCCTGACCAAATCTCCAGCTCCATTTGCAGAAATGCAGCCCCAAACGTTCAAGGAACCTCCACCATGCTTCACTGTTGCCTGCAGACACTCATTATTGTACCGCTCTCCAGCCCTTCGACGAACAAACTGCCTTCTGCTACAGCCAAACATTTCAAATTTTGACTCATCAGTCCAGAGCACCTGCTGCCATTTTTCTGCACCCCAGTTCCTATGCTTTCGTGCATACTTGAGTTGCTTGGCCTTGTTTCCACGTCGGAGGTATGGCTTTTTGGCTGCAACTCTTCCATGAACACCACTTCTGGCCAGACTTCTCTGGACAGTAGATGGGTGTACCTGGGTCCCACCGGTTTCTGCTAGTTCTGAGCTGATGGTACTGCTGGACATCTTCCGATTTCGAAGGGTAATAAGCTTGATGTGTCTTTCATCTGCTGCACTAAGTTTCCTTGGCCAACCACTGCGTCTACAATCCTCAATGTTGCCTGTTTCTTTGTTCTTCTTCAAAAGAGCTTGAACAGCACATATTAAAACCCCAGTCTGCTTTGAAATCTTTGTCTGGGAGAGACCTTGCTGATGCAGTAGAACTACCTTGTGTCTTGTTGCTGTGCTCAATCTTGCCATGACATGAAACTGTCTTCCACAACCTCACCATGGTAGTAGAGTTTGGCTGTTTCTCACCCAGTTTTAAGCCTCCTAGACAGCTGTTTCTGTTTCGGTTAATGACCGTGTTTCAACCTACGTGTGACATTGATGATCATTAGCACCTGCTTGGTATAATTGGTTGATCATACACCTGACTGTAATCCTACAAAATCCCTGAGTTTGTGCAAGTGTACCTATAAGAATTGATGTTCGTTTGAAGGCAAAAGGTAATAACACCAAATATTGATTTGATTTAGATTTTTCTTTTGTTCGCTCACTTTGCATTTTGTAAATTGATAACAATAAACATTATTTATATTTCTGAAAGCATTCTTTGTTTACAGCATTTTTTCACACCTGTCTAAAACTTTTGCACAGTACTTTATGTATATGTATATGTATGTATATATATATATATATATATATATATATATATATATATATGTATATATATATATATATATATGTGTATATATATATATGTATATATATATATATATATGTGTATATATATATATATATATATATATGTGTATATATATATATATATATATATATATATATATATATATATATATATATATATATATGTATATATATATATATATATATATATGTGTATATATATATATATATATATGTGTATATATATATATATATATATATATATATAATATAGATATAGATATATATAGTCATAGATATAGATATATAGATATATAGTCATATATATATCATATATATATATATAGATATATAGATATATAGTCATATACTTAATTGCAAAAATGTTATTTATCTGCTGATTCAATGTTCAAGAACACTTTCAGTTGTTACTGAAATTTATGAATACCTGATGAATGACTTTAAGACCAAGTGAGTTATGAAACTGAAATAAAGGAAAGTTGACAATAGTAATGCAGTTGCTAAATGGTTGACAAAGTCAGAAATGATAGCATTAAAAATATTAACATTCTCTGATACTGCCTACTGTGCATCTAACCAAAAGGCTATTATTACTGTATCAAGTTAGCTTTAAAAAAGTATAAACTTTGTCAGTACCTTCTTTGTGATTAGAAAAAATGCCTGTTTTTTTGGGTTTCAGGATTTTTAATGTTGGATTAATTATACACCACTCCCCTAATACTGTGTTTGCATATTTTAACCAATGATTACAGAAAGTTCTTTGTGTAGTTGTGTATATCTTTTAGTTTTTCTTAGGCACATGTACTTTTTTAAAATGAATTATTGTTTAATCAGTACCACAGTTTTATAAGAAGTAAAAAATTAGAAAGCCAAAGATTTTCATATATTTACTTTACAAAAATCCATTACTTACCTATCTATCCACATCAAAAGAAGCAGAAAAATAACTGAAGTCAGCTGTGATGGTTTAGTGTTCTTAGTGTCACACATAAGAACAATACAGTTGCACAAGGCATAAAGGCGAAAGATGGCACCGTTTGGATGCAGCAAGAAGTCGGGCATCATCCTGCCAGTGAATCTGCTAAATGTATGCCCTTCGACGAAACAGCAGGGCATGCCAAGCTTGCCAAGGTATTGTGCAGTGTTGTTTGTGATTATGTTTTGTGATGGTCTTTATATAAAATAACATTTATATGTTACTTACATAAAAGCCAGATTGAATGTTATTTACCTTGATTTATGTACTTCCTGCACCGTAAAGTCACAAGTAGGCTGCAGAGCTTCCTATGTTTGATTGACATGGGCATGCTGACAAAGTACATGTACAATGCCACTTCTTATTCACAAAAAGATCCCAGTCGTCCCATAGGAGAAAGACTTTCTGAGTCTAAGGTCATAAAGCTTATGAAACCATTTCTGGACAAAGGCACAACTGTAATGACAGTTGCGTAAAGTGCGACAGGAGCTTCCACCTGCAGCTAAAGTCATTTGCGTACTGAAGTAGCATTGCACATGTACTTTGTCAGCATGCCTGTGTCGATCAAACACAGGAAGCTCTGCAGTTTATTTGTGACTTTACGCTGTAAAAACATAAGTAAATAAATGTAAATAACATTCAATGTGGCTTTTATATTAATAACATATAAATGTTTTTCATATAAAGACCATCATAAAACATAATCACAAACAAAACTTTACACAACACCATGGCGAGCTTGGCATGCCCTGGTGTTTTGTTGAAGGACATGTGTGGCAGATTCACTGGCAGGATGATGCCTGAACTCTTGCTGCATCCAAATGGTGCCATCTTTCACCTTTACGGCTGGAGCAGCTGCATTGTTCTTGTGTGAGTGGATGTTTCTTCTGGGGAGGGTTTCTGTGCTCTTTCTCCGATGTAGAACCCTCATCTTCATCTGAGTTCACCTCTGTTATAGCACATCTTTATTTGAAAACAGCAGTGTCATATCGGGGGGAGCGTGAACATGACTGAGAGAATAAAACTGAATTAAAAAAAAACAAAAAACGCTAACCTTTACAAGTACCATAAATTTACATCGGCTGTTTCAGACTCAAATCAAATGTATGGTTTTTATTGTATAATAGGAACAATAAGAACAGCTCACTACTCAAAATGGTAATTCTGGGAAGCGCTCGGAATTGAACCGGCGACCTTTTGATTATAAGTCAGCAATTCTGACTGCTGCACCACCCAAGCGGTCGTGTCAGTATTGTACCCTAACCCAATTTGTTTTTCTTTGGTTGTATTCTTGAATAAAAGCACAGTTGTTTTCTTATACATGTACCTTTTGTGAAAGTGTTCATTTGATATTTGGACTTTCACACATTATACACTTTGTCAAAATTTTATCATTATTACTATAACATGAAAAAAGGTTTCTGTTTTAGGTATGTGTTCGGCACTTCTTGCCTTTCTCGTATTACCTGACACGCTACATTTACGTAGATTGTTGTAGACACAGAGCACACATGAAATGCATGTGTTCCAAATAACAATATACAGTGCATCCGAAAAGTATTCACAGCGCATCACTTTTTCCACATTTTGTTATTTTACAGCCTTATTCCAAAATGGATTAAATTCATTTTTTTTCCTCAGAATTCTATACACAACACCCCATAATGACAATGTGAAAAAAGTTTACTTGAGGTTTTTGCAAATTTATTAAAAATAAAAAAATTGAGAAAGCACATGTACATAAGTATTCACAGCCTTTGCTCAATACTTTGTCGATGACCTTTCTGAATATGATGCCACAAGCTTGGCACACCTATCCTTGGCCAGTTTTGCCCATTCCTCTTTGCAGCACCTCTCAAGCTCCATCAGGTTGGATGGGAACCGTCGGTGCACAGCCATTTTAAGATCTCTCTAGGGATGTTCAATCGGATTCAAGTCTGGGCTCTGGCTGGGCCACTCAAGGACATTCACAGAGTTGTCCTGAAGCCACACCTTTGATATCTTGGCTGTGTGCTTAGGGTCGTTGTCCTGCTGAAAGATGAACCGTTGCCCCAGTCTGAAGTCAAGAGCGCTCTGAAGCAGGTTTTCATCCAGGATGTCTCTGTACATTGCTGCAGTCATCTTTCCCTTTATCCTGACTAGTCTCCCAGTTCCTGCCCCTGAAAAACATCCCCGTAGCATGATGCTGCCACCACCATGCTTCACTGTAGGGATGGTATTGGCCTGGTGATGAGCGGTGCCTGGTTTCCTCCAAACATGACACCTGGCATTCACACCAAAGAGTTCAATCTTTGTCTCATCAGACCAGAGAATTTTCTTTCTCATGGTCTGAGAGTCCTTCAGGTGCCTTTTGGCAAACTCCAGGCGGGCTGCCATGTGCCTTTTACTAAGGAGTGGCTTCCGTCTGGCAACTCTACCATACAGGCCTGATTGGTAGATTGCTGCAGAGATGGTTGTCCTTCTGGAAGGTTCTCCTCTCTCCACAGAGGACCTCTGGAGCTCGGACAGAGTGACCATTGGGTTCTTGGTCACTTCCCTGACTAAGGCCCTTCTCCTCCGATCGGTCAGTTTAGATGGCCGGCCAGCTCTAGGAAGAGTCCTGGTGGTTTCGAACTTCTTCCACTTATGGATGATGGATGCCACTTTGCTCATTGGGACCTTCAAAGCAGCAGAAATTTTTCTGTAACCTTCCCCAGATTTGTGCCTCGAGGCAATCCTGTCTCGGAGGTCTACAGGCAATTCCTTCGACTTCATGCTTGGTTTGTGCTCTGACATGAACTGTCAACTGTGGGACCTTATATAGACAGGTGTGTGCCTTTCCAAATCTTGTCCAATCAACTGAATTTACCACAGGTGGACTCCAATTAAGCTGCAGAAACATCTCAAGGATGATCAGGGAAACAGGATGCACCTGAGCTCAATTTTGAGCTTCATGGCAAAGGCTGTGAATACCTATGTACATGTGCTTTCTCAGTTTTTTTATTTTTAATAAATTTGCAAAAACCTCAAGTAAACTTTTTCACGTTGTGTGCAGAATTCTGAGGAAAAAAATGAATTTAATCCATTTTGGAATAAGGCTGTAACATAACAAAATGTGGAAAAAGTGATGCTCTGTGAATACTTTCCGGATGCACAGTATGTGTGTGTATATATATATATATATATATATATATATATAATATATATATATTTTTTTTTTTTTTTGTTATGTTTAATTTGGTTAATTTATGATTCCTGGTTATACTGTTACACCTAAGGTTTATTACAAAGTATTTACACAATAAATAGTATTTGCTTCATCAGTGTATCACAATGTTTATCTCTAATTTTATTAACTTTGAAGGTCTTATTTATTTACTTTTTTTTATATTAAGATACAGTATTGATATAGTAAGGCTTATCGAAATATCGTGATTTCAGTTTGAGATCATGTTTTCCTTGACTTCTCTTATCTGTCCGTCTCTCTCTCTCTCTCTCTGCCAGTTTCTAAAACTGTTTTAACAAAGATGTTCAATAAAACAAGCTCACCAAAATTAAAAATCTTGTAATGTTGCTAGATCAGACCTGAGAGAGAGAGACACTTGGGACCAGGGGCGTTGTTGGGTTTGACGTCTTCACTTTTACAGAAGTCCATTGGTCTTGGTGTGAGTTGTGGAAGTGACAGGGTGCTGTTCTCTCAGAACCAATGTGAGCATTAAACGTATTCAATTTAAAAAGACAGGATTGGATGTGACGATGCGGGTTCCGCTCCATGCTCTCTGAACCCGACACCGTCGGTAATGTCACCGATGAGCTAGGCAGTGAGGCACAACAATGAAGCAAGGGGATGGTGCATAAAAGTGCCAAGTGCTTTTATTAAAACAGCAAACAAAACAAGGTGTTCAAAATAAAGTGCAGTGCTTCACAATCCTTAAATAAATAATCCATTACAACAGAGGTAAAATCGTGAAGGTTAAAATTCAATAGAAAAAAAAATCTTTTAAAACCTGAGGTTAAAACAATGGCTGGAAGCTGTCCTTTAACACAATTCCCAGTGCCTTTCTACTGGTGACTCCCCTGCTTCTTCCATCCAGGCTATGCACTAGGGGAGCCACCTTACCTGTAGCTGACCTTCATTCTACCTTCTGATCTGGAGGCTTCCCAATCCCTGGCTTCGGTTCAGCTCTCTCCAGACCTAGACTTGGTTTCCCCAGTGACCAGGACGCTCACCCTGGGGAATCAACCTCCCAAGCCTTCTGACCCCAAAAGTCTTCCACGGTGAGCCATCCTTCTTCTGGTCACTCCCGCTCCTCACAATGCTCAGCAGGAGCGACCACTACCAACTGCCCTAGGTGTTGGCCAAACACCCCGCTAGGGCTCATTATCCAGCTGCTCGCTTGCACCGGCAATCCTCTCCCTGCTTCCTGTCTTCTTCTCCTGCAACCTCCGTTTGTCTTTTCTTTCTCTCATTCCTCTCCCTGCTAGCTGCCTCGTGCTTCTATTTATCACGGGGACGTGGATCAGCTGTGGCAATTAGCAGCTCCCCGGAACAAATTACGGATGCGGACGACTCCTCACCAGTCCACTTAAGGGAGGACCGCCCGCATCACGAATTTCCCTGTGAACTGCTTCCAGCCACACTACCACGCCCTCTCTATAAGCCGCGAAGACAGCTATTATTTATTTTAAAAGTGGCCTTTTTGATGCGAGCTGTGGATCCGCTATGCCATAGTGGTGTGTCACAGCAGGATCTCCATGAGATGGAGTGGTGGAGTTGAACTATAGCTGAGCATGGAAATCCATGTTGCTTTGTAACTGCTTTTTATTTATTTATTTTTTTTATTCATTTTTTTAAAAAAATGTATTCATTTTATTGTAATCATTCATACAAATCGATTAATTTTTACAAAAAATAGGATTGAAAAACAAGTCGACCCACACCTCTGAGAGAGAGAGCATGGCCAATGTGGTAAAACTTAAGGGTTGTAAACATACCTAAATTGATGAGTTTAATAGGCCAGTAGAGATGAATGGAGAAGAAAAAGAAATGCGGAGATAATTGCTTCCTCAGTGCTTTAAGAGCTTACTCTAAAATTTTATTGATTATATCCTGCCAGGTTTTTAAAAAATTCTGTACAGATCCTCTAACTGAATATTTTATTTTTTCCAATTTCAAATAGTATAAAACATTGGTTACCCACTGACTTAAAAGAGGAGAGTTAGTATTCTTCCAGTTTAGCAAAATAATTCTGCGTGCCAAAAGTGAATGCAATCACAGTTTGTTTGTCCTTCTCCAATTTAAACCCATCTGGAAGAACACCAAACACAGCTGTTAATGGGTTAGGAGGGATTGTGACACCAAGGCTGTCTGAAAGTCACTTAAAAATTTTGGTCCAAAATTATGTTAATTTGGCGCAGGCCCAAAACATGTGACCCAGTGAGGCTGGGATTTGATTGCAGCGTTCGCAGGTTGGATCTTGCCCTGGAAACATTTTGGACAGTTTTAAGCGAGACAGATGTGCTCGATATATAATTTTGAGTTCAATAGTTGTATGCTTTGCGCATATGGAGCTCGAGTGAAGTCTCTGCATTGCTACTTTCCACTCCCTTTCTGATATATTAAGAGATATTTTTCCCATTGTTCTCTTGTATCTTTGAAAGGGAGGGACTGTAAAATAATTTTATATCCATATTACTAACCGAGAATGCTAAACCGGATGATGGACGCAGGCACATCCGGCCATGGGCCGTAGCTGCAAAAAGACGTACTGCGCAGGCGCAAAAAGAGTCCGCGAGAGTCGGCTGAGGAGCCGAGAAAAGCGGACAAAAGAGGGTGAGAAGAGGCGGATGAGGGGCCGCGAGAGGCGCAGGCGCAAAAAGAGTCCGCGAGAGTCGGAGAAAGGCGGAGAAAAGAGGGCGACAAAGGCGGATGAGGGGCCGCGAGTGGCGGACAAGACCACAGAAAAAAGGAGTGAGCACATACAAAAAGGAGAAATGAGGCGCAAAGTCAAACGCAGGAAAAGCACGAAACACATTGCACACGAAACTAGACCCGAAAAAAAAAAAAAAAAAAAAAGAGGCCCGCGCACAACAGCAAGGCACCCCCCCCCCCCCCCCCCCCCCTACAGGCACCGGATGGGACACACACCAAGAGGGGGATTCAACAAGCCCATGGAACACAAAAAAAAGAACACAAAACCACCCCACAGACCCTACAAGCGAGGGACGGGACACACACAAAGAGGGGGGATTCAACAAGACACAGGAACACAAAAAGAAAGAAGACGCTCGCGCAACAACAATCCTCAACAATCCCCCCCCCCCCCCCACATCCATAAGAAGTCACACCCAAAGCCACATATTCTAAAGTGAACGTCAGCACCTTCACACTAGACAGCATAGGTGTCAGCATTGGTGGATCTCCTTACAATAAAGCACTATTAACCGTTCAACTGCAGAAAAGGAAACATATTAACAGTGACTGCGACCCTCCTTAGAAAGAAACAAGTCATGAATACACGGTCACGGGTACAAAACGAAAAGGAAAGGATAACAGGAACAAACACACGAACACGAAAGAAACAACAAAATAGACGGCTATGCAGCATAGGTGGATCTCATTACAATAAGGCACTATTAACCGTTCAACCGCAGAAAAGTCTCCATATTAACAGTGAGTGCAATACTCCTTATTACTTATCCATATTTATAAAAGAAAAAATGTCTCGACTCCAAAAACGCAAAGCTCAACTAAAGCTTCTAACTAACGATGTACCTAAAAGTAAAAACTTTATGAACTGCGTTAGATCCTACAATAGTTCATTTGCTTTTAGTAAATATCAGGCCACCAAAAGGCAATGGCCCATACTGCTTTCGCATATGTGCACAAATACTGCATCGCATTGTAACAGTGCACCCTGAAACAAATCAACAACGCAAATATGCACAAATCTACATCCTGGATCCACATGACGCAAACTATCAATCAAAGTGCTGCATCGCAACAGGCACGGATTCAAAACGAAACACCTCCCGTCTCAGACATACGTTAATGGCAGCGAAGGCTACAACGGGCTTCTCACACAGCACAGGCAAATCGATTACAGCTCCAAAACAACACGTCCCAAATACTACATATGCAACAACGCGCCTCTCAAACGGCACAAGCAAAACATACACCGGGAAAATTCATTCGGATTAATGAATGTCATTTGCAATCATTGTCATTCAGTTCACTTCCCTGAAGAAACAACTGGCAATACAAGTAATACATTTAGACGTTGTTGTCAAAAGGGTCAAATTAGACTGCCTTCTTTACATTCATATACTGAATATCTACAGAAGATTATAACTGACGATGTACCTGAAAGTGAAATCTTTATCAACTGCATTAGATCCTACAAATCGGTATCCACTATGAACATTAACGGTGGCACTGCACGTGACATCCGTCTTGAAAAAATGTTGTTTATTGATGAATGTTCAATGGCATGAAGTCACTTACTCAACACCATTCATAAACTTCTACAAACGTTTATGAATAATAATATTCGATTTGGAGGAAAGGTACTTTTATGAGGAGGAGATTTTAGACAGTGATTAGCTATTCTTCCAGATGCCATGCACTCGGCTATTGTTCAGTGCACCCTTAAAATACGCAGACAATTGGCATTGCTTTCAAAAGATAGTTAGTAAAAAAGATACGATGTCCAGAACCAGATCATAACAATTGCTTATTACAACTGAGAGATGGTACACTCACGAATACAGATGGACTTCAGCCACATATTATTACAATTCCTCAAGCCTTTATCTGCGACGACTTAGTTACACAGAGATTTGGAACAGCAATCTCATTAGACCAAATGCCCCTTTTAACACAACGCACTATATTATGTCCAAAAAATATTAATGTGGAAAACATAAATACCCAAGTCATTCCATTACTTCCTGGAGAGACACAACTCTTTCTAAGCTCTGACAAAGTTGACTCTGATCACGATAATGACCATCTTCATTGACCTTACAAGTTCTGACCTGAAATTACCTTTTACACTTAAACGGCGTGTACAAAGAAATTTTCCAATAAACCTTTACACTGTGCCACACACTTTATTGTTTGCTTTCTATTTGCATCATCTACACCGTCACACTATTCTATATCTCATTCATACATCACGCTCTTTGTCATTCCCAACACCAGGGGTTGGCGAGCGAAGCGAGCAGGGGGCGGAGCCCCCTAGTATTGCAGAAGTGGTGTCTAAGTCCTTGAAATTGAGCAATATTTTTTCCAGCATGGACGAGGGTGCAAGATGAGGATAATTGGGCAGGTTCTGTTTAATAAAGTTCCTAATTTGAAGATAGTGAAAGAAATGTGTAGCTGGAAAGTTAAATTTGGAATGTAGTTGTTCGTAGGATGCAAAGATGTTGTCTATATAAAGATTTCTTAGCAATTCAATCCCAAATTTTTTCCAGATATTAAAAACTGCATATGTTTGCGAGGGTTAAAAAAGGTGGTTCTCATGCAAAGGTGCCACAGATAAAAGCTTGTCCATCTTAAAATGCTTTCTACATTGGTTCCATATTCTGAGTGAGTGAAGCACAATTGGGTTATTAGTATATTGCCGATACCTTGCATTTATTGAGGCACAAAGCAGGGAATATAAAGAAGTACTGCAGGATTTTACTTCTGTTGTGGACCAGGCCTGTGTATGTTCATCTATTTGTGTCCAGGTTTTTATAGCTTGTATGTTTGCTGCCCAGTAATAAAACTGAAAGTTAGGTAGAGACATGCCACCTTCTGCCTTAGGTCTTTGTAGGGTCGCTCTTTGGATACGTGGATGTTTTGAGTTCCAAATAAATATGGTTATTATTGAATCTAATTGCTTAAAAAATGTATGTATATTGGAATGTTTTTAAATAAAAAAGAAGCTTAGGAAGAATATTCATCTTAACAACGTTAATTCTTCCAGCTAGAATGAGATGAAGGGTTGACCATCTATGCAAGTCTTGCTTAATTTTTTCCAAACAGACGGCAAAATTTTGTTGGTAAAGAGCTTTGTGTTTACTTGTGATATTTACACCAAGGTATTTGAACTGATTTGCTATGGTAAAAGGTAGGGTGTCCAATCTAATATTTAATGCTTGAGAATTCACTGGAAAGAGTACACTTTTATTCAGATTAATTCTGAGACCAGAGAGCTTTTGAAATTCTGTAAGTGCTGTTAAAACTGCAGTCACAGAATTTTGTGGGTCTGATATATACAGTACCATATCATTTGCATATAGAAAAATTTTCTGTTCCAGTCCTTCTCTGATAATCCCATTTATCTGATCAGCATTTCGACAGTGAACCGCAAGTGGTTCAGTGGCGATTGCAAATAGCAGTGGTGACAAGGGGCATCCTTGTCTGGTACCACGTTCTAGTTTAAAGTAGTCTGAACAAATGTTGTTAATACAGACTGAAGCTTCTGGATTGGTATACAGTAGTTTGATCCATGCACAAATTCTCGTGCCAAACCCAAATTTCTCTAATGCAGTGAAAGGTATTTCCATTCAATCATGTCAAATGTTTTTTCTGCATCTAATGATGATAATATTTCTGGGGTGTTTGACTTTGTTGGTGAGTATATTACATTAAACAGGCGTCGAAGATTGGAGGATAAGTGTCAACCTTTGATAAATCCAGTTTGATCTTGTGATATTACCGAAGGCAGCACTTTCTCCATCCTTCTAGCTATGATTTTTGAGAGTATCTTAACATCATTATTCAGAAGTGAAATTGGTCTGTTTGATGCACATTGTAATAAGTCCTTATTTTGTTTAGGAAATATGGAGATTAATGCTTGCCAAAAAGTTTGAGGTAGAATTTGATTGTCTCTAGCTTCTGTAAATGTTGCTAATAGGAGGGGAGCTAGCTGAATGGAGAATTTCTTATAAAATTCTGCAGGGTAGCCATCAGGGCCTGCTGCTTTCCTGCCTTGAAGTGACTTTATAGCATCTAGTAATTCTGATAGCGCCAGAGGTTTATCCAGTTCCTCCGCACTAAAAGTATCTTTTTGTGGTAACCATAATGTATCCAGAAATGCATTAGATTGTGTGTTGTCTTCTTTAAACTCAGTAGAATATAAGGATTTATAGTAGTCTCTAAATGTGTGCATTATATTTTTATGGTCAATGATTTCATCTCCGTTCGTGTTGGTGATTACTGGGATTGCATTGTAAACTTCTTGCTTGTGGATTTGTTGAGCTAAAAGCTTATTAGCTTTCTCTCCGTGTTCGTAGTAATGATGTCTGGATTTATAAATTAGTTGTTCAGTTTCTTTAGTTTTCAAGAGGTTGAGTTCTGAATGCAGAGCCCGCCTTTTCCTATGTAGAGCCTCGCTTGGAAGCCTGGCATGTTCTTCATCTATTCTAGTAATTTCGCTTTTTAGTTCTGATACTTTCTTGGTTTCTAATTTATTCCTGTGGGAAAGATATGAAATAATCTGCCCTCTTAAGAAGGCCTTTGGAGTTTCCCAGAGTATTCCTGCAGAAACCTCTGAGGATGTATTTGTCTCTAGGAAGAAACTGATTTGTTTGGATATAAACTCTGTACAGTTCTCATCTGCTAATAGAAGCGGGTTAAGACGCCATCTACGAGGTTAGTGTGTGGGGCATAGTGACTTTAGCTCCAAGATCAGAGGTGCATGGTCGGAATAAGGCTGTAACATAACAAAATGTGGAAAAAGTGATGTGCTGTGAATACTTTCCGGATGCACTGTATATGTGTGTGTGTGTGTATATATATATATATATATATATATATATATTGTGGGGAACAGCCTGGACCCAGACAGGTAGACATGATTTAAAGTCATCACACACGTTTATTTACACTATTTACAAAGTTCAACACGCACAAAACCCAGTGCACAGCACCAATCATCCTCAGTCCAGGCCCTCAAAACAATGCCTTTTCAACTCTTCAGGCCGCCTCTTTCCTCTCATCCCGAGCTCTGTCCACTTCCACCCGACTCCAGCCCTTGAATGGATGGAGTAGGCCCCTTTTATAGTCACCCGGATGTGCTCCAGGTGCCTCCCAATAATCTTCCGCCGGCACTCCCCAGTGTGGCGGAAATGCCGGCTGTGCACTCGGAAACACTCCGGGTGTCCCCGATCTTGTTCCCCCCCAGCACTTCCGGAAGTGCTGAGGTCCAGGGCTCCCAAGGGCGACCGTCCTGGCAGCTATGGGGACCACGGGTACAGAGCTTGGAAACTCAACCCTGTAGGGGCCCATGGTCACCGCCAGGGTGGTCGCCCCCCACGTGGTCTGGGGAAGGCGTAAGCCCTCTTCCAGTCCTCTGGGGCGTCCCGGCCAGGTCACCCCCCCAGCCACCTGCGACACATGTTTCTTTTCATCTTTTTTTTTTTTTAATCTTTAAAACAAGTATGCTGTGCCCTGAAGAAGAGGTCTTACCTCAAAACATGTTGGCAAATATTATATTATATTGATGGGTCAAGAATCCAGTGTAACTTGTCCCATAAAAATACCCAATACTGTACAAGGCCTTTCTGATATCCTTAATACAAACTAAGGACTAATTGCTTCACAGAGCATATTCACATCTCTTTATATATTCATTTTTCTATTATTTCCTGGACATTTTATTTAGCATTTCTTTCATCATTTCCAAGGTCAATTACATTTTCTTTTTTCTGTGTTACTTCTGTTAACCAGCTTTTGATTTTCTAGAATGTGTTGTACAGAGTTCTGTCATACAGAGTTGACTGAGCAACCTTGGCACTGGTAATTGGCTACATTCATGAAATCCAAAAATAATAACCATGACTAAACATGAGTGAATCCTAATGCAACAGAAAACTGGAAACAATAGAATAACCCTGAAGAAAGTATTAATTGCAAACTGCTTTGAAGGGGCAGTTTACAGACTGTTGGATGTTTCAGATTAACTCTGGTCAGTTTTCTTGACAAACAAGAAAAGCCAAGTGTGTGAGTTTATTGCTTGTTTCACCCAGATATTTCCAGGTTAAAGAGCCATGCATTTATGTTCATTGACAGTGAAATGGGATTTATTATTCAGTAACTAGCTGCATATCAAAGGGTGTGTTCAATTTAATTTCTTTCTCTTGGGTATTGAAGTATTTTGAAATGTTGTCATGTTCTTTAACTTTAATGATTTTTATTATCTTTTAAGTGATGTTCCTATTTAGAATTGTGTACATCTCTAGTACTTACAAGCCAAGTATGTTTAAAATCTTTGTGTTCAGAAGATGCCACCAGACTAAACAAAAGTGCTACAATTAGGTCCATAAATATTTGGACACAATGAATTTTAATTGAATCAACTCAGATGCAGTTGAAGTGCAGACTTTCAGCTTTAATTCAGTGGGGTGAACAAAACA
Source organism: Erpetoichthys calabaricus (assembly GCF_900747795.2). Lineage (NCBI taxonomy): Eukaryota > Metazoa > Chordata > Cladistia > Polypteriformes > Polypteridae > Erpetoichthys > Erpetoichthys calabaricus. The sequence goes on from NC_041407.2 coordinate 34,165,439, forward strand.
ATTGCATAAAAATGTGAGGCCACTAAAGCATTTTTTTAACACAATCCCTTCATTTCAGGGGCTCAAAAGTAATTGGACAAATTAAATAACTGGAAATAAAATGTTCATTTGTAATACTTAGTTGAAAACCCTTTGCTGGCAATGACAGCCTGAAGTCTTGAACTCATGGACATCACCAGATGCTGGGTTTCCTCCTTTTTAATGCTCTGCCAGGCCTTTACTGCAGCGGCTTTCAGTTGCTGTTTGTTTGTGGGCCTTTCTGTCTGAAGTTTAGTCTTCAACAAGTGAAATGCATGCTCAATTGGGTTAAGATCAGGTGACTGACTTGGCCATTCAAGAATTTTCCACTTCTTTGCTTTAATAAACTCCTGGGTTGCTTTGGCTGTATGTTTTGGGTCATTATCCATCTGTATCATGAAACGCCGCCCAATCAATTTGACTGCATTTAGCTGGATTTGAGCAGACAGTATGTCTCTGAACACCTCAGAATTCATGTGGCTGCTTCTGTCCTGTGTCACATCATCAATAAACACTAGTGTCCCAGTGCCATTGGCAGCCTTGCATGCCCAAGCCATCACACTGCCTCCACAGTGTTTTACAGATGATGTGGTATGCTTTAGATAATGAGCTGTTCCACGCCTTCTCCATACTTTTTTCTTGCCATCATTCTGGTAGAGGTTGATCTTGGTTTCATGTCCAAAGAATGTTTTTCCAGAACTGTGCTGGCTTTTTTAGATGTTCTTTAGCAAAGTCCAATCTAGCCTTTCTATTCTTGAGGCTTATGAGTGGCTTGCACCTTGCAGTGCACCCTCTGTATTTACTTTCATGCAGTCTTCTCTTTATGGTAGACTTGGATATCGATACGCTTACCCCCTGGAGAGTGTTGTTCACTTGGTTGGCTGTTGTGAAGGGGTTTCTCTTCACCATAGAAATGATTCTGTGATCATCCACCACTGTTGTCTTCCATGGACGTCCAGGTCTTTTTGCGTTGCTGAGTTCACCAGTGCTTGCTTTCTTTCTCAGGATGTACCAAACTGTAGATTTTGCCACTCATAATATTGTAGCAATTTCTCGGACGGGTTTTTTCTGTTTTCGCAGCTTAAGGATGGCTTCTTTCACCTTCATGGTGAGCTCCTTTGACCGCATGTTGTCTGTTCACAGCAAAATCTTCCACAAGCAAGCACCACACCTCAAATCAACTCCAGGCCTTTTATTTGCTAATTTGATAATGACATAACGATGGACTTGCCCACACCTGCCCATGAAATAGCCTTTGAGTCAATTGTCCAATTACTTTTGAGCCCCTGAAATGAAGGGATTGTGTTAAAAAAATGCTTTAGTTGCCTCACATTTTTATGCAATCGTTTTGTTCACCCCACTGAAGTAAAGCTGAAAGTCTACACTTAACTGCATCTGAGTTGTTTCATTTAAAATTCATTGTGGTAATGTACAGAACCAAAATTAGAAAAAAGTTGTCTCTGTCCAAATATTTGTGGACCTAACTGTACAGACCTTACGTTCCCAAAGTGGATACCCTCAAAATCTGAGCTATGCCTCAATTTCTTGTTCATGAACATAATGAATAGGAAAATAGAGAAGACTTTTCTTGGTAGAATCCAGAACACATTGTGAATGATCTTGACTTAATTCCAAGTCTGGGAACACAACTGTTGTTCCACAAAGACAGGAACCAATATGCATATACAACTTCACCACAAATTTGTGATCAGTTTGCAGTTCAGCACCTGTGTTTACCTCAGTGTCATGTTGTGTGCTGCTCAGACATGCAAGTAACAGTTTCACTGATTATTAATATCATTATTAGTAGTATTATTATGCATTTGGTTGAAGCCTATACCCATGGCATTTTGCAATGAAAAACAAACTTCAACTGTATGATATACCAACAATCCCAACGCCATTAACTTCGGTAGCTTTTGGAACTTTCCTATAGGTCAACTACACAGTAAGACAGATAACACATGTGACTGAAAAGTTTGATTCCAGAACCATTACTGTGCCTGCAGGTACGTCAACTACATCTAGCCAGTAGTGTTCAGCCTCTTGCACAAATTTCAGTTTCTTTACAGTCAAAAAGACTATGTCCCGTATCCCAATATGCACTTTCCCTCTCCAAGGTCCAGTATGCCTGGGTCCTCCGACTCTTGCCATTCTTTGCTGAAAGGCATTTCACCTGATGCTTGTTGGTGGTGAACTCTCTCTCTCTCTCTCTCTTTTTTTTTTTTTTTTTTTTTATAAAGGCAAAGCCTAACTGGGCTGTATAGGTTACCCAGCCACCAGATACACTGCCTGGTCAAAAAAAAAAAAAGTCGCCACCTGGATTTAACTAAGCAAATAGGTATGAGCCTCCTATTAGATAATTACTGCATGAGCGATTATCTTTCAGCTGGCAATAAGTTATTTAACCCCAACTGGTGCAATGAGTTGCTTCTCATTTCTTAAACAACCATGTCGAAAGACACATCTCATGGTCGTAGAAAAGATGTTAGTCTGTTTGAGATGGGTCAAATCATTGGCATGCATCAAGCAGAGAAAACATCTAAGGAGATTGCAGAAACTACTAAAATTCGGTTAAGAACTGTCCAACGCATTATTAAAAACTGGAAGGATAGGGGGGACCCATCGTCTTCGAGGAAGAAATGTGGCCGGAAAAAAATCCTGAATGATCGTGATCGGTGATCACTTAAACCTTTGCTGAAATCAAATCGGAGAAAAACAACAGTAGAACTCAGGTCTATGTTTAATAGTGAAAGTAAGAGCATTTCCACACGCACAATGCGAAGGGAACTCAAGGGATTGGGACTGAACAGCTGTGTAGCCATAAGAAAACCACTAATCAGTGAGGCAAACCGGAAAAAAAGGCTTCAATTTGCTAGGGAGCATAAAGATTGGACTCTGGAGCAATGGAAGAAGGTCATGTGGTCTGATGAGTCCAGATTTACCCTGTTCCAGAGTGATGGGCACATCAGGGTAAGAAGAGAGGCAGATGAAGTGATGCACCCATCATGCCTAGTACCTACTGTACAAGCCTGTGTGGGCAGTGCTATGATCTGGGGTTGCTGCAGTTTGCCAGGTCTAGGTTCGGCAACAGTATGTGCTCCAAGAATGAGGTCGGCTGACTACCTGAATATACTGAATGACCAGGTTATTCCATCAATGGATTTTTTCTTCCCTGATGGCACGGGCATATTCCAAGATGACAATGCCAGGATTCATCGGGCTCAAATTGTGAAAGAGTGGTTCAGGGAGCATGAGACATAATTTTCACACATGGATTGGCCACCACAGAGTCCAGACCCTAACCCCCTTGAGAATCTTTGGGATGTGCTGGAGAAGGCATTGCACAGCGGTCAGACTCTACCATCATCAATGCAAGATCTTGGTGAAAAATTAATGCAACACTGGATGGAACTAAATCTTGTGACATTGCAGAAGCTTATCGAAACAATGCCACAGCGAATGCGTGCCGTAATCAAAGCTAAAGGCGGTCCAACGAAATATTAGAGTGTGTGACCTTTTTTTTTGGTGGCGACTTTTTTTTTTGCCCAGGCAGTGTATATGCTGACACATCTCCAAGGCCAAGTATCCCTGTTCCTATCCCTAATTGATTATTATTATCTTTTGTCAATTATTATTGTCTGCATCCTCTCTGCTTATGCATATTGTGAGCTTTTTGATCTCTTTTGAGACTCTCCCCAATGGTGCTTTAACTTCTTTAACTTTAATGATTTTTATTATCTTTTAAGTGATGTTCCTATTTAGAATTGTATACATCTTTAGTACTTACAAGCCAAGTATGTTTAAAATCTTTGTGTTCAGAAGATGCCACCAGACTAAACAAAAGTGCTACAGTTAAGTCCATAAATATTTGCATGCCAAAATGCAACTGACACGTCTGTTGAGGATTTGTCTGTTGCCGGATGTAACTGCAGGTTTGCAGCACCACCTGTGCAACTACAAGTTCACAGCCTCCCCTCATAACACATCTGTCACCAATGGGCGATGCAGGGAACATTATAACCCATCCACTAACCTGGCCTCATCCCTGCTCCTTTGCTGAGTCTCTGTGTATTGAAGTGGTAGCTCCCGTTTGAATAAATACCCTGTTCCTGTTTTGATTAGAATAAAGTTGGTTTTCTTGAAGCCTTTGGATTCTGAGTCTTCCCACGGGTGCAGGACAGTGAGTCACGTGTTGCATGATACCAGAAGTGAGGTCCTGGACCTGTGGATCCTCTGCATGCGCACGATGCTCTGTTTCCACTGCCAATGCCTGGGGCACACGAACCAACATCACTGGCAAAGGTGCTATCATAGGAACTCCACAGCTGAGATCGAATGCAGGTGCTTTCGTTGTGATCAACTGGGGCATTGGGCTCGGGAATGCCACTTCCCACCGGCACAGTCAATGGACTTCGGTCTGGCCTAGGTATGAAGGTTACAGGTAGGTTTCCCCGGGGTGTTGAAGAAAGATCATTTTAAGATCTATATTAAAGCTTTGTCACAAGTACTCACGCAGATTGGCATTCCTTGCAAGATTTTAACTGACCAGGGTACGCTTCACATACCACATCATGAAGTAGATGTGTGAAACCCTTGCAATTAAACAACTGAGCACCACTGTTTATCGTTTTCAGACAAATGGCCTGACTGAACGGTTTAACAAGACTTTAAAATAGATGATTGACCATTTGGCCCATGATGATCTGACCTCCTGGAACACCTTGTTGCCCTTCCTCCTGCTTGCTGTTCGGGAGTCCCCCCAGGCATCCACTGCCTTGAGTCCATTCAAAGTGTTATTTGGCCACCAACTACGAAGGGTGTTGGATATTTTTTTGGGAGGAATGGAGTCACAATGCAACTTATGGGGTGAAATGTGAAAGCCATTTTGTCATCATTCCTGATTCTGCAGAATCCAAACTTTTCTAAAGAATTAATTCTACAGACTGATGCAAGTACTTTTGGTTTGGGGGGCAGTGCTTTCTGTGTCTTGATGGGGAGGAACATCCCATCATGACAAAAAGGAAATGTCAGAATATTACAAATGGCCCTTCTTCAGGGAACAACTAGTAGGTTACAACCTACAGATGGTCTGCAGCAGTTAAAAGTAAATTAAGCCTTGCAAGTTGAAGCAAGTTGGCACCCTGCCCAGGATTGGTTCCTGCCTTGTGCCCTGTGTTGGCTGGGATTGGCTCCAGCTGACCCCCGTGACCCTGTGTTTGGATTCAACGGGTTGGAAAATGGATGGATGGATGGAAGTTGAAGCAAACAATTTGTACAGGTGTCTCAACTTCCAGTGATTACTTAAAAACCCTCTGTCTGTCTTAAAGCATAGTTGGAACAGACTGTGTTTCTACACCCTCTAAAGTTCTATTTTGTCAGTGTCTACTGTGAATAAAAGACTTGGTGCTGCAGGTTGTACTGGGCAAGTGGCAGTATGAAAGTCATTCCTTAGAGGACAAAATAGGGTCTTGAAATACCAGCTGTGGACTACTGCAGACTGGAAGAAAGTCTTACTGGAGCGATGAAACAAGATTTGAAATCTTTAGTTCATCATGCAAGGTATTTGTACACTATCGAGTTGGTGAAATGATGTTTCTTCAGTGTGTGACACCAACTGTCAGACATGATGGAGGAAGTGTGCTGGTCTGGGGTTCTTTTGCTGGAAGCAGAGTTGGTGACTTGCACATAGTGACTAGCGTTATGAATGAAAAGGGTTACCACAGTTTAGCTGTTATATTAGCAAGAGGTGGCCACTTTGATGAATCAAAAAATTTGAGTAGAATTTTGTACACTTAATGATTCTTTGTTAGTTTTTTATTTACCATTATTTTTTTGTTCTATGCCTTGATTTCATGAAACATTACAACATTAAACTGTGTGCATTTCCCTAAAAACTGAAAAAAATAGGTGTTCTAATACTTTTAACTGATTTAGTACCTTGGGTGACTGAATAAATTATCTAAATATTCACAGTGTAGGTTGGAAAAATTATGTACACCTTTAGGCTAATGACCTCTGCGTGAGCTAATTGGACTCAGGTGTTCCAATAAATAAGATAAAATTGAAGCTGTGGGCAGAAGTTGCCTTGTCCTGTAAAGAAGGCTCAAAATTTTTGATTATTGACAAAGTCTGTTGTTCTCAAGAAACATCTGTTCATGTGGACCCATGCCATGATCAAAAGAAATATCAAAGGAATTGTACAAATACATAAAGCTGAAAAGGGCTGCAAAAACATATCAAAGTTCTGGGTTTTCATCAATCCACAATAGGACAAATTCAATGCCTCTGCCTAGGAGTAGCCATCTTGCAAAGATCATGACAAGATTGCCTTGTACAATAAGCAAAGAGGTAAAAAGGAAATTACAGTATCAACAAAGGACATGCAGAAATCTTTTGAAGTTGCCAAATTTTCTGTCTATGTGCCCCACTATAAGAGTAACACTGAATAAATCATTTTTTCCTCCTCAAACACCTAATACCCCAGAATGATAAAGCGAAAACAGAATTTTAGAAATTTTTACAAATTTATTAAAACTAAAAAATGTACAGTAAATAATACAATGACTCAAATATTCAGACACTTTGCTGTGAAATTTGGCTCAGGTACATCCCATTCTTTTTGATCATTGTTAAGGTGGTTCTACAAATTGTTTGGAGTCAACTCATGGTCAGTTCAAATCATTGCATATGAATAGGAAAGGCACACACCTGCCTATATGAGGTCCCGCAGTTAACAATGTGTATCATTGCAAAAACCAAGCCATGAAATTGAAGGTATTGTCTGCAGAGCATAACGACAGGAATGTGTCAAGGCACAAGAATTCCAAGGAACACAGTGGTCTCCATAATTCTTAAATGAAATACGTTTGGAACAGTCACAACTCTTCCTAGGTAGCTGCCTGGCCCAAATGAGTACAGTAATCCCTCGCTACTTCGCGGTTCACTTTTCGCGGATTCACGATTTCGCGGGTTTTTAAATAAAAGTGATTGCCCGCCTATCGCGGAAGTTATGTTCCAGACCCATCAGCAACAGGAGAAAATCCGCGATATTGAAAGACCATATAAATAAACATTTTTATAGTTTAAGCCCATCCCACATGCTTTAAACACATATAAACTTATAAAACACACTTTGTTAACACATATGATATGTGGATGTCGGGCTAAGGATATGAGTAACATCTCACTATTATAAAACATTTTAACTTCACGCAAGACAAGACAGTGAGACAGGAAAATTGGTGATGTACAGGCTTAAAATTATTGACACGCAGAGCGACAAGCAGCACAAAGCCAGCACAAAGTCCACTTCTCCTTAGCGTTCATTCAGCTCCCCACCCCCTTGACAATGCGAAGTGGCAGGAGCGTACTGCGCTTCCGGGGAGGGGGGGTTTGAGCGAAGGTGCGTTCAGCTCTCACACACCCACACACACAAACACACACACACACACACACACTCCTCCTTCCGAACGCGCAGAGCGACAAGCAGGCATTTTGGCAGAAGCAGCACAAAGTCCATTTCTGCTCAGAGTGAGTTCAGCTGCCCCCCTTCACAAAGCGAGTGCAGACACATTGACGTCTGATCGCTGCGTGCAGGCAGTGTGCAGTGTTGGTCTGAGGTGTTTAAGAATGTAGAAAGTGTTTAAGAGCATAGGAAGTGTTTATAAGAGTGTGGGAAGGGTTTATAAAGCCTTAAAATATGTATAAATAATCAAATAAATATAGGTCGCTACTTCGCGGATTTTCTCCTATCGCGGGGGGCTCTGGAACGTAACCCCCGCGATAGGTGAGGGATTACTGTACTCCGGTGAGACAGGCCTTTATAATAGAAATGACCAAGAACTTGATGCTCACTCTGGAAGGACATCTAACACTGCAATACTCAGCTAATGTGGGCTGTATGGCAGAGTGGCTAGACAACACAGGAAAGTCTGCTTGAGTTTGCTGAAAGCACCTAAAGTACTCCCAGACTATAAGAAACAAGATTCCCTTTCTGATGAAACCATGATTGAACTGTTTAGCCACAATTGTAAATGTACCCTCTGGGTGAACCCAGGCACTGCTCATCACCTGTACAATACTATTCCAACAGTAATCCATGGTGGAGACAGCATCATGCTGTCTTGTTTGAGGGAAAGCTGAATGGAGCAGAGAACAGAGATATCTTTAATGGAAACCTTCTCCAGAGTGCTCAAGACCTTGGACTATGTCGAAGGTTTACCTTCCATCAGGACACTGAACACAAAGCAGAGCCAACACAGGATTGGCTTAGGTATAACTCTGGGAATGCCATTTAATGTACCTGCCAGAGCTTGGTACACAATTGAACATCTCTGGAGAGACCTTAAAATAGCTCTCCACAGATGGGCTCTTTTCAACCTGACAGAGCTTAAGGAAATCTGAAGAGAAAAGTGGCAGAAAAATTTCCAAATCTAGGCATGTAAAGCTTGTTGCATCATACCCAACAAGAGACTGTAATGCCTGGGATCAATAAAGGTACATCAACAAAGTACAGAGTAACGGGTCTGAATACTTGTGCCAATGTGATCATTTCATTTTTTTATGTTTAATACATTTGCTAAAAATTTCTAAAATCTTTGCTTTGTCATTCTGGGTTTTGATTGTTTTTGATGAAGAAAAAAAAATAATTAAAATGATTTTAGTATAAGGCTGCAACATAACAATGTTTTAAAAGAGAAGGCATCTGCATTCTTTCTGTTTCCAAAGGGTTCACAAACTTTTTCTTATGTAAACTACATCCAGGTCTTTAGGGCTATGCATTTCAGATCCATTAATTAAGTTGTGACTCATGTGATCTGTTACCGTTAAAAATATTTTTCAATAAAAAGTTGTGGTTGCTTCTTTTTTATCCTTTCGTGTTTTTACCCTTTGTTTTATAGCGGTCTTAAATCTCTCTTTAAATACACTGTGTTCTAATTTAACAGTATAATTTTTGAGTCACTATGAAGATTGGGTTATTCCCTTGCAGCATTTTCATTGTTTTATTGTTCTTGAAAGAGGAAGTAAATTGTCTTGTATTCTTTGTTCTTTAAGAAAGAATGTAACAGGTGGTTTTCCTTTGTATAGGCACTAACAGCAAAAAGCTGTTCGCATTCCTCATTTTCAGGTACATTTTTGCTAACTCTGGAAATTGTCTGTATAGTTTCAGACATGAACTGTATTATTGAAGGTTGTCTGCTGGACAGTACCTTGCCATCTGGTGATCCAACCATGACAGAAACAAAACATTTGCAGCACATTTTTCTCCCGGTGGTTGAGACCATTTTCTTTGAAAACTCAGTTAAATACCTACTTTCTCAGAATCTGTAACTCTAAATTTAGATACCATGTCTGAACAGTAATCACAATTACTAATTCAGTTTTTCATTGTGATTTGTTGCTCCTTGACACATATTTTTTAAGATCTTATTTCCCATCTGCTTTATGTGAAATCTTGTGCGTTCCGGCCATGCTTAAGGAGGTATGCACATGCCAGAAAATCTACATAAATTCTCTTTGTAGGTGAAAGCAGAAAAGAATACTTTCTTGAAGAATCATGTGTTGATCATGATAACAAAAATTATGATCATGAGTGAAACAGAGAATATTTTGAGACTTCTGAACTCTTTGAGACCCTCCCTAACCGGATGACACGCAGAAGCGGGACTGCCTTGTCTGTTGAGGGTTGCTTGTCTGTCGCTGAGGCAACCGCAGATTAACAGCACCACAGAAACAACTACAAGCTGACTTCTGCCACGTGCGAAGCACTGGTCACCCGATGAGTGATGCAGGGAACATTATAACTTGACCACTAACCTGACCCGAACCCTGCCTGTTTGCTGTGTCTGTGTATAGTAGAATGGTAGATCCCGCTACAATAAATAACCTTTCTGTTCCTGTTTCAAGTTGAATAATGCTGGTTTTGATAAAGTACTGAGAGTCCGTCTCGTCTTCAGGGTGCAAGGCACTGACTCATGCTTCACAATATGAATTGTTTTATTCATTTTTGGGTGACTTTTAACAGTGTGCTTGTTATTACTATAGTGAAGCAGTGTTAGTATTATGGCATTATAAAGTAAAATAAGGTTTTATACATAGCTTCAAAGAATATTTGATGGATCGATTTTATTGTTTCTTTATTTGTTTCAATCAGCCAAATGATACACTAAATAAACAGATAATATAAAGTAAAATAAAATTATCCTCAATACATTAGCAGAGAATGGCAACTGAATATAGTATGGTAAAGTGTATGCACTCAGATAAGTATGGAAACAACCAGTGATCCCATATGAATTGTTTTAAAAAAATAAATAAATAAATAAAAAAATAAAAATTGTTGATGCTCGAAAAATTTACAATTCCCATGAAATTCAGCCATGAATTGTAAATTATTGGAGTTGGCACTATAAATATTTTGTTTAATGTTTTATTAATTAATTAAGCTGATGAAGTTATGAAGCAACATGGGAAAACCCATTTTAGTTTACCGGTTTTATAAACACTACTTCTAATGATGACTAATTTGATGTTTGTTTTTTCTTTTTGTTGTTGTTTAAATATTGTGCACAGGTCAGTACATGATAGCTTCTGACAACACATTTGTTTAATTGAGAAATATTTCATGTTGTTCTTATAAACTGACCATTAATATCCAGGGTATCACAGATTGCAAAACAGTCAGCCGATAGGTAAATTTGTTGGCATCATCTATCAAGTTAATCTACTTCATTGCTGTTACCTGCCTTATCACTTCACAGTTTTTATTAATTGATAAGCCTACTGCCCTTGTTAAAGTTCATTTTGCACATAAGTACATCCGTCATCTACCTCAAGTGTGGACTGAATTCATCCAGTTTTCTTCACACATACTAAATGACAAAGCATGTGTTAAACTTAATTAACAACTCTAATGTCAGTTCTTGTGAGTGTGAATGGTATGGTACTAGTTCCAGTTCCACAACTAGTTCCAGAATAGCCAGTTCTGATAATGCTAAATATTTATAAAAGGAAAAAGAGCTGATCCATGTTTCTATACCTAGGACACAATTTAAATTGCTCCTCTTAAATCTGCTAACCAGAGTAACTTTCCCAGTAATTCTGAAGAGGTTTTATAAGGAGACAAGTGGTTTAATTCCTTTGTAGTAAGATAATACCTTCCTTCCCCTGTTTTGAAAAAGAAGAGCAGCATCATTCTTTACAGTATTAAAAATGCATTTTAAGCCCCCATCCCACTATACAACATTCTTAGCAACTCAGACATACTGTAGTACTCTGCAGCTAGCCATGACAAAATCAAACATGCTTGATTTTGTTGCAGTTCTTGACATGAGCTCCTATGTGTGTGAGGGCTGGCAACTAGTAAGTGCTCAGCCAGAACAATACTGCATACAAGATACACAGACCAAGTAGAGTAAAATCAAATCTGCAAGAAAATGAACAAAGAAGGGCAATGGTGGCCTCTTGAATGATAGGAAAATTAATCTGGTTTGTGCAAACACGGAGTAAGTACAAATGTCTGTTCAACTTCTCATCTTTGTCATATCTTAACAGAGTGGAAAAGGTGAACAGATGCTCCATTTCAGTGGTTTGCCGTAATTTTTTTGACCACACAATTTGAAACTGTGCTGCAATGTCACGAGAAAGTTATGTACTTTACTCATCTCTTATTTTCCTAGTTGTATTATATGAGATCCATCAACTGCAGTCATTAAATATAACATTTTCTACACCGTGAATTCACATAGTCTGATGCTGGTTTTAAACAAGCCATCCCTTTATTATCCTGTTTCATTTTTTTTCTGGATGAATCTTATCCAGCTGTTCTGTCTTGCCACTGCAAAGTATTTTTAATTCGGGCATCAGACCCAAAATTACCACAATCCAAAAGATGGTTTCAGCACTATCTTATTTAAGGAGGTCATATCCTAACAGTTTCATTCATGTGTTTAACATCTACTGTTTCTTAACCATCTTATGGCAGAATCTCTATGAGCTCACCTGAAAGTCAATTTCCATAACTTCACCAAAATCCAAGGAACCCCTCATTGCATCTAGTTAAACGTTTTAACTCTGCCCATAATCCAAAGGTGTCATTCCACATACTGATAGTGATAGTTGTCAGGCTAAACCTACTACAAGCATGATAACTCTCCCAACAAAGCTAATCTTAATCACACCATAGCATGACCAGGCGTTATCTAAAATAATTGTCCCCGTAGTCACTTAATCAACCACTGAACCAAATTTAAATGAAAATGGGTTAAATTGACAGACACACCCAAGCTTGATCGCTGCCAGCCCTATTGAATGTAAAAAAACACTAAAATGAAAGTTTTCCGCCAATGTGAAGTTGGCTAAAATCTCTCAGGAAGCAGTGTGCCATTCTTCAATCAAAAGAAATTCCAGAAGTACTGAGAAAGCAAGTTACTGAAATAAATCAGACAGGAAAATGTTACAAAGTAATGTTTAAAACCCCAGGACTTCAGCAAACCACCATGAGAGTCATCATCCCCAAATGGTGATGACTTGGAACAGTAGTAAATCTGCCTAGGAGTGGCCAGCTTAGCATTATTACTCCAAGAGTGCATAGAAAACTCTACAAGAAGTCATAGAAGAACCCAGATGAATATATATGGGCCTGCAGGCCTTTCTCAGTGCAGATAATTTCAGTGCTCATGATTCCACTATTATATAGAAACTGAGCAAAAATGGTGTCCGCGGTAGAGTTGCAAACCAGAAAACAGTGCTAAGCAAGAGGAACATAAAGGCTTCTCCAATATTTGCCAAAATACCTTGATTACTCCAAATTGTTTTGATAATGTTCTGTGGTCCAATGAGTCAAAAATGGAACTTTTTGGAAGACATGGGTCGCATTACATCTTTCATAAAACTAACACTGCTTTTGATTGCTGCTGTTGTTGCCAAAGGTGGCACAGTATTAAAGTTAAGGGAAAGTTAAGATAAGGCAATTACTTTTTCATACAGGATCTATGTGGAGATCATCAACAATTACATTTTACAAATAAACAAAATTAGAGAAAATCAGATAGGTGGCAAATACTTTTTCATGACACTGTACAATGTTTAGGTCTGACTACATCTTAATATTATTTTTACTTTTTTTTTTTATACAGAACTTATGAATCCATAGCAGGTTTTCATTAAGGATATCTCTCGAGTTTGCTCTGTTCAGCTTTCCTCATCCCTTTCTAGCTTCCCACTCCCTGCCACTGAAAAACAATCCAACAACATGATGCTGCCACCACCATACTTCATCACTGGTGTGGTATTGCACAGGTGATGAGTGGTGCCTGGTTTCTTCCAGACATGATCCTAATTTTGATTTCATCAAAATAGGGAATTTTGTTTCTCCTAGTCTAATAATCTTTGACATTTTACAAACTCCAAAAAAAGTTCCATGGAGTTCAGCCAGTGTGACCATTGGGTTCTTGATCATTTTTGTTATCTTGCTCAGTTTGGCCAGGTCGATAACTCTAAAGAAGAGTGGTGGTTGTTCCACACTTCTTCTACTGGAGAATTATGAAGGCAACTGTGCTCTTAAGAACTTTCAATGTTGCAGGAATTTTTTTGTAGCCTTCAGCAGATTTGTGCCTCAGCTCAGTCCTCTCAATAAGCTCGTAAAAAAAATATACAGTATATATAAGGGATCAGAGCACTTTCTTAATCCACTGTATGTATAGGATTGTGTTTGACAGAATTTGCCACTAAGATAATTATTTTTAGATCCTGCCTTTGTTTTGTTATAGGGAAATAATAACTTGTGAGATTACAATGTCATTTACACATAGTGCCTAGTACCTTAAAACAGTCTATAATGAAACATATGCCAATCTATCACAGGGCACACTTGCATGTATTCACACACAAAGTGAATAATTTGGAGTTGCCAGTCATATTAACTTCATGTTTTCCATTTATGAGCGGAAACCTAAGACGATGGCATGCACACTCCACACAAATTGCACCACAGCCAGGAATTGAAGTGGCAACTAAATGCTATGAATTGGAATGCAACATTGTAACTTGCTGTTTTGCAAACCATGCTCCTCTCCTTGCCTAAAAATAAAATGCCTGATACGGAAACTGAAACTGCTTTTAAACTTGAGGTAAATGTAATTTTTATAAAGTACTTCCACTTACCAAATCAGCATGAAGTATATTGCTATAAACACAATAAACTTAAAATAAAATACAAAAATAACAATACTAAACACATTTGCATCGTGTAATATTTATATACTGTATATACATGTATATTTTTATAAAGATTATTATTTCAATGATTCAACAATAGAGATGACAGAAACAAAACCTAACTGTAGTCTTGTTTGAAATAATCTTTAATCTCCCAGGAGATGTGGTTACTGGGATTTTGTTTTTAGTTTTTTTTAGTAAAAAGGGCAAAACAACATCCAACATTCTTTTGGGAAATTATCGTGCATTCCCATGCCTTGGGCTCTTTTCCCACTGGCCCATGTAATGTACTGTTTGGCATTGTTCAGTCAATATTATTAGGCTCCTCTTGGTCAGAAGTTGTAGAAACTTTTTTCTGAGCTTATCACAGTTTACGTGGTTCTGTACCAGTTATGAAAAATGAACTCAACATCCCTTCATTTTAGCTACTTCTGAGACATACTGTATCTCATTCTTTTGTCGGATACCAAAAGCTTGTGACCAGACTTTAGGAACACATAAGGATAAATAAAATGATAGCCTTCTCCAAACACCCTAGGTCACAATTCATGGCACAGTACCCACTCTTATTTGGAACATTTAATGTATATATTTTGCTTAATCTTGTGACTTCCAGTTATGTGATTATATTTATTTTTCATGTTTGTAGTTTATCAGTGTATTGGAGAATTTTTTTTTTTTTTTTTACTGAATTTGTAAGGTCAGTTACTATGTTGTTCTAAAGATTTGCCAGTGTGTGGTGCTACTTTATGTTGTAGACAAATGTTACTGTGGGTCCTATAGTGAATTCTACGTTACAGAAAAATTGAGGAGCCAAAGACATCTAATTTTGGCAAAAATGACTCACTGTTACAATAACAGAAAATAATAAAGAAGGGCAATCTTTGGTTATTTTCTTCATTTCAGTTGTGCACTCTAGATATCACTTTGTATCCTTCTTTCTTTTCCTTAAACATGGTTTAAAAATGACAATTGTAGACATTTTTAAAGGTTTTGAACTAATGAAGACCAGAGTGTAAATAGCTATATATGGGCCAGACTAAGTATGAAGGGGAAAAAAAGAGAAACATCAAACAGCCTGTTCTATTCAGCTTGACTTTGATGTCGGTTGCTTTCATTTTTTCAATGGTTTAATTTTATTAGACTCTTCCACATAATGTTTTAAATAAGGTTTGGCTTCCATTCTGGCAACTCCTTTCACACAGCACTAGTCTGATGTTGAGCAGTCATTATGTTGTGCACTTATTTTTAAATGATTATTATCTGTTATGAATATTACTTTTTTGCTTTTACTATTTTGAATGTATTAGTGTTATATTTTGCTTATGTTAGTTCCTTGGTTGTAGTTTCTTAGTGTGTTGTAGTGAATATCATTGTTCACACGTTCTTATTGAAAGTTTTGCTGTTGGTGATTTAAATTTGAAATCAAGATAAAATATATGACACCTTTTTCATCTTCAATAAGACTGTATAGCCAAAGATATTTAAATCGAAAACAGATGGATCATTTTAATGAAAAAAATTAATTCAGTACCTGCTTGAATGTAAAGTTAAACCATCTACAAAATTTTCCCAAATGCTAAAATTTTTAGAGTTTCATGTTCAATGTAACGATATTGATTATAACCAAAAGGATCAACATCAAATTGCCTGCAAACTGAGCTCCGTCAAGGTGGGGGATGGGACAGTAGGCTGCTTGCTGCTTGTGCTGATCGATGCATTTACAAAACAAAAGCCACTGATGGTAGAGGTGCCAAGGGATTTAAGGTGGTCCAGGTTTACAAATTTTTTCATAGGCTTCGGGAATTCTAGTGTTAATGAGTAAGAGTGGTTTTGAAAAATCAATGAAATGGGGTGGGTATAATGGTTGCTTGCAGGGTCTCCAGTGTTCCATCATTGTCCAAAAGACAATCATGATATTTAGCTGAACAAATAATCTTGGTGTGAGGGTCTCCACCATGATGAATAAATAGTTTGACCACTTCATCAATGCAGGAGAATTGCAAAGAAATATAGTTAACAGGTCGGTGGCTATTTAATGGTACACTGCACAAAACAAAATATACTGTGTTTCCCCGAAAGTAAGACCTAGCAGTAATTTCTGATGTAACGCTAATATAAGCCCTCCCCCGAAAATAAGACCTACCACTAATCCGCCATTTTTGCATCTGTCCTGAGAGCTGCCATATTTAGCCTAGAAGCTGCCCTGATTACAAGGTAAGGCGCTTTTACAAGTAGTTAAAAGAGTAAACGTCTTTTGTCCAGCATAACATCGGATAAATATGGTGCACTCAAGCCGTTATAAGAAAGTGGGTAGATTTAATGTTTCCACGTGTTTTGTGGGGTGCCCAAAGAGGTCTGCTAGTCTGGGATTCTGCTGCACTCACCGCGCTAAAGACATGAAGAACTTCCTTAAAGAGAGAAGAATAGATCAGATAATGATTCCTGCAGGAATGACAGCCTATCTCCAGACACTTGACATTGCAATAAACAAGCCATTCAAGGACCATTTGCGAATACATTATACAGTTTATTTTTGTATAGCCCAAAATCACACAGGAAGTGCCGCAATGGGCTTTAACAGGCCCTGCCTCTTGACAGCCCCCCAGGCTTGACTCTCTAAGAAGACAAGGAAAAACTCCCAAAAAAAAAAAAAACCTAGTAGGGGAAAAAATGGAAGAAACCTTGGGAAAGGTAGTTCAAAGAGAGACCCCTTTCCAGGTAGGTTGGGCGTGCAGTGGGTGTCAAAAGAAGGGGGTCAATAAAATACAATACAATATGATACAATACACAGAACAGAACAAATCCTCAATAAAAAAAAAAAAAAAAAAAATTTTTTTAGAAGTTTAGAAGTCAATGATTACATTGAAAACATAATGGATAGAAATCAGTGGGGGAACTTTGTGAAGCCTAAGCTGCAATCGGTGGTGACTTGGGTGAAGAATTCATGGGATAAAATCACTGAAAGCTGTGTTGCCAATGCACTATGAGCAGGTTACCTGGACAAGAAGTGTTCTTTAAAGGAGAGCAGTATTACTGCACATGAGAGTTTGGGGCCATTAATTCTAAAGGAATTAGAGTCAAAAGAAATCCAGGAAGGAATTGCAGGTTCAGATATGGAGAGTTATGATGATATTCTAGAAGAAGATGACATGATTGTATTTGAATAAATGTAGAAGCAGTTAACATACGGTAGTTTGTATAACATGAATACATGTTGATTGCTAAACCAGAGTTAACATAGAAGGGGGTGCCCAAGGGAGTCCGTGATACCGGTAGCGCTGTGTTGGCCTTGGCTTTTGGGGTGCACGTTTTTCCTGCTGTGGTGAGTGAGTGTGGAACAGCTTTCAACCTCGTTTTTTGCTTCTTCTCGTTCTTTGTGGTCGGCGTGCGGCTGTGGGCTTTTGTTTCCTGCTGGGGAGGGGTGCTGCATTTCACCTCTTTTTAGACGAGAAAAATCTTTTCTCGTTTGGGAAGGGGTGAGGTGCGGCGTTTTTCCCTGGCGGGAGACGGGGGTTCACAGCCGCGCGCTGGCCGCAGGGATCAAGAACGGCAGGAGATGGTGTTGAAACTTGGGGCACTACCTCGGAATAAGTTGTTCTGTGCTTGCCTGCCGTGGAGGGGGAGGTGTGTGCTCCGGGGGTTCCGTCCAGCATGACGCTATTCTGGATTCTTTTGGGTACCCCCTCATACAGTAGTTTGTAGAACATGAATACCGTACATGTTGATTTGATTGTTGAACAGGCGTTAACGTACCAGTAGTTTGTACCATATAATTGTTGATCAGGAATAAATGTACTTTACATTTTTCAACTTCAATAAAAATAAGACCTACCCGAAAATAAGCCCTAGTGCATTTTTTGGACCTAAAATTAATATAAGACACTGACTTATTTTCGGGGAAACACGATAGGTAATAGATATATTTAAGTAGCATATGTCATTAAATTAAATTTATGTGGATCATTAAAACACCCAAAGTAGGCAATGGGCATTGCTTTTAAAACTTAACTAGATAGATACATAGATAGATACTTTATTCATCCCAATGGGAAATTCACATACTCCAGCAGCATACTGATAAAAAACAATTTTAAATTAAAGAGTGATAACAATGCAGGTATAACAGACAATAACTTTGTATAATGTGAACGTTAAATATAATATCCTTCTCCGTGCACAGTGTTCACAGCATATGTTTTAAAAAAGTTGTGTAAGCTGGAGCGCTGATCGCACCCTCAGAGGACACAGACGCCCCTGGGAAAACCCCTGAAACAGCTGACAGTCTACCTTCACATTGCTCCTTACCCTTCTTACTTGCGGGCGCGGTACTCCGCTTACTTAGAAGCCTTGTACAGCGCCTGTCAGTTTTGGAATTGATTGTTTGCTTCTCTCTCTCTCTCTGACATTCTCTGCTCCTGGCAAAACTGTCATCTCTG
Organism: Erpetoichthys calabaricus; assembly: GCF_900747795.2. Lineage (NCBI taxonomy): Eukaryota > Metazoa > Chordata > Cladistia > Polypteriformes > Polypteridae > Erpetoichthys > Erpetoichthys calabaricus. Next base: position 34,184,116 of record NC_041407.2, read on the forward strand.
ACTTATCATGGAGCACGTTTAAACTTTTGAAAAGAGACAAATGTTTGTTTGCAGTGCTTTGAATAAAGTTCCTGTTTTTTCTACAACCTCCTGTGTCTCTGTGCAAATCTGTGACCCAAGCGTGACAGTGTTAATTGCAGCTTGAACAATAGTTACAGAATCTCATTATTTACATAAGTTTTTTAGTGGCAACACACCACAAAATTTTCTGTATGCAAGGAACACTGTAATCATTAATTGAGCTTACACATAATTTTTGTTTGTTTTTAAGACAGACAATTTTGAAAATTCACCATTGCTTTTTCAAAGGGAGTTTCTGAAAGTTCGTACACCATGATATAGTCAAGTAATAGTGACAGAAATTTAACTTTCCTGACAAATTTCCATTGTAGAATAAACTTATCAATTTTAACTAAATAGTTGTTTCATGTAATTTTGATTCTGGTGTTTTGACAGACACACTTCTTCTGTATTTTTGATTTATTTTTAAGATGGTTATTTTTTTATAATTATTTTTGTGATGTCATCGTGACACTATTTTGTGATTTGTTTTGAAATTTCTTTTTTTTTTTTTTCCACACTTCACCATTTTATGAGTTCTGAATTATTGTGGCAATATTTATTCATAGCCAACAGATACCATTGTCAGTCATTTGACATATAGTTCACTGTGTCTTGCCTGTTTAGTGTAGTGGCACACTACCTGCAGTGTTCAAAATTCTGCATTCAGTAAACAAAACTTTTCAATGTTAGAGAAAATATATTTAGATATTGAGACTTTGCCCTCTTTTTAATTATGAGTTTGATTTGCATTTTCATTTTGATTTTTGGTTCTTTTGATTGCTTTATTTCTCCCCCATGGAGCCTGTATGCCTGTGCTTTCCTTCTCTGTGTAAAAGCTCAAGTAGAGTTATACCCTTTGTTTAGCTTTTTCCTAACAGGAAGAGGCTAGCTGGATGGGAGTGGGAGTGGGAGTGGTGTAGTTTTTATTAGTTTTAATTGTTCTCCTGTAGTGATTTTTACAAGTAATCTATTTTTATTTATTTTGATGTGGAAACCTTACCCCCAACATCATTATCTTATAGAGGTGTTGGCCTCTAAGCGTAGGGAACTTGATTGTGTATTAGTCCTTTTACCTGGGGCTCCTTTACCTAAATGAAGGATATATGTTTTATTAAAATCTGAGGCTGAAGCAGTGGAATAGTATAGTAGGAAAAATCTTCACAATGGATTTATTATTTTCTCCAGTTTAGTATATTTGATTTGTTTTTTTCCTTCATCCAAAAGAATGAATCTCTTAAGTCTTGTATTGACTATTACAAGCTAAATAAGATTACTATCAAAAACAGCTACCCCCTCCATCGATCTCCTCCTTGATAAACCAGTTCATGAGACTTTTAACATGTTAAAAACTGAATTTTCAAGCTTCATTTTCTGGTGCGTTTTAGTTTTATTTCTCTACCTAAGAATGATGTTGATACATTTTAATCATGTCACACGGGCATTTTAGAATCTCTGTAGGTGGATAATGGACTGTGCCTTGTTATCTTTGACAAAGGAAACACACATCTTATGGTCAACATACTATTTGAAAGGGCCAAACCACTTTGGGTTTTAATTTCAGACAAAACATCAACTGGTTCTACATTATTTACTTAGTTTAATATAAGTGCTTAAAATCCACTCATTACCCCTCTTAATATGGATGAAAGGACTTATGAATATCAGATGATACCCGATTCTTTCTTGGAAAACATGAAAGTTAGTATGACTGGTAACTCCAAATTATTCACTTTGAGTGTGAATACATGCAAGTGTGCCCTGTGATAGCTTGGCATATGTTTCATTATAGACTGTTTAAGGAACTAGGCACTATGTATAAATGGCATTGTAATCTCACTTACAAGTTACATAATATATTTATGTATATATATATATATATGTGTATGTATGTACAGTGCATCCGGAAAGTATTCACAGCGCATCACTTTTTCCACATTTTGTTATGTTACAGCCTTATTCCAAAATGGATTAAATTCATTTTTTTCCTCAGAATTCTACACACAACACCCCATAATGACAGCGTGAAAAAAGTTTACTTGAGGTTTTTGCAAATTTATTAAAAATAAAAAAATTGAGAAAGCACATGTACATAAGTATTCACAGCCTTTGCCATGAAGCTCAAAATTGAGCTCAAATTTGAAGTCAAAAGAATTGTCTGTAGACCTCCGAGACAGGATTGTCTCGAGGCACAAATCTGGGGAAGGTTACAGAAAAATTTCTGCTGCTTTGAAGGTCCCAATGAGTACAGTGTCCTCCATCATCCGTAAGTGGAAGAAGTTCGAAACCACCAGGACTCTTCCTAGAGCTGGCCGGCCATTAAACAGAGCGATCGGAGGAGAAGGGCCTTAGTCGGGGAGGTGACCAAAAACCTGATGGTCACTCTGTCAGAGCTCCAGAGGTCCTCTGTGGAGAGAGGAGAACCTTCCAGAAGGACGACCATCTCTGCAGCAATCCACCAATCAGGCCTGTATGGTAGAGTGGCCAGATGGAAGCCACTCCTTAGTAAAAGGCACATGGCAGCCCGCCTGGAGTTTGCCAAAAGGCACCTGAAGGACTCTCAGACCATGAGAAAGAAAATTCTCTGGTCTGATGAGACAAAGATTGAACTCTTTGGCGTGAATGCCAGGCATCACGTTTGGAGGAAACCAGGCACCGCTCATCACCAGGCCAATGCCATCCCTACAGTGAAGCATGGTGGTGGCAGCATCATGCTGTGAGGATGTTTTTCAGCGGCAGGGACTGGGAGACTACTCAGGATAAAGGGAAAGATGACTGCAGCAATGTACAGAGACATCCTGGATGAAAACCTGCTCCAGAGCGCTCTTGATCTCAGACTGGGACGACGGTTCATCTTTCAGCAGGACAACAATCCTAAGCACGCAGCCAAGATATCAAAGGAGTGGCTTCAGGACAACTCTGTGAATGTCCTTGAGTGGCCCAGCCAGTGTCCAGACTTGAATCTTATTGAACATCTCTGGAGAGATCTTAAAATGGCTGTGCACCAACGCTTCCCATCCAACCTGATAGAGCTTGAGAGGTGCTGCAAAGAGGAATGGGCGAAACTGGCCAAGGATAGGTGTTCCAAGCTTGTGGCATCATATTCAAAAAGACTTGAGGCTGTAATTGCTGTCAAAGGTGCATCGACAAAGTATTGAGCAAAGGCTGTGAATACTTATGTACGTACATGTGATTTCTCAGTTTTTTTATTTTTAATAAATTTGCAAAAACCTCAAGTAAACTTTTTTCACGTTGTCATTATTGGGTTTTGTATGTAGAATTCTGAGGAAAAAAATGAATTTAATCTATTTTGGAATAAGCCTGTAACATAAAATGTGGAAAAAGTGATGCGCTGTGAATACTTTCCGGATGCACTGTATGTACAGTATGTATGTATATGTGTATATATATACTGTATATATATATATGTATATGTATGTATGTATATGTGTATATATATACTGTATATATATATATGTATATGTATGTATGTATATGTGTATATACACATATATGTATGCATGTATGTATGTATATGTATGTGTGTGTGTGTGTATGTGTGTAGTGAAAGCCATGGGGGACATATACCTCCCCAAACTTAACACAGACAGGCACAGAGACACACAAGTGCAAAACACCACACGGTTTATTTCTTCTTTCTTTTCCCGCTCCCCACTTCAGAGCACAGTACAGTTCACAAACACAGCACAACACTGCTCAGTCCCTTCTCTTTTTCCTCTTTCTTTCTCTCTTGCACTTCTCTGCCGCCTCCATTCCTCTCCCAGCAAGCTTTGTTCTCCACCTCCTGACTCTGGCTCTCCAAACTGAGTGAGGCGGCCCCTTTTATACTGCACTCCAGGTGCTCTCTGATCCTCTCTTGCGGCAGCACTTCTGAGTATGGTGAAAGTACTGCAAAGGCACCCGGAAGTCCTCCCGAATTCTCTTCCAGTCCAGGACACTGGAGCTGTCCTGGCGCCCAGCAGGGCTGAGCTTCTAACCTCCAAACCCGTGGACCCGATGTAATCCAGGGGGTCTTGTGTTCTGGGGAAGGTATTCCCATGAATATGTCCTTTCCCCTGGTCCTTCCATCACAATATCTAAAACAAATTGTTACATTGCCTTTTAAATAGTATGCAAAGGAAACAACATTTCTTTCACTTTTGTTTTTTTTAACCGTTTCTGGATTTATAACAAAATTTTTCCTTGTGGACATCTGTTTGAATATGTCAATAACTTTTGATTGCTCCATGACAGTGTCTTTTTCAGTGGATTGGTGGAAGAAGTGGTCAGAAATCCTCTCTGCACCACACCTATTGCATAGTTTTGATTTCACCAGTTTAAGATTTAAAAACTAGCACTCACCTCAGGCTATGATGATGCATAATGTGACATAAATACACTCAACCAGGAGAAGACTGTTTCAACATCATTATGCTTAAAGGTTCTTAACAGGGTTAGTACATTTCTCTTGAGTATGACAAATGAAGAGTGGAACACTCTGAGCTCAGCCCGCATTTGATCCTCCTCCATACTGTAGAAGTCTCACACTGTTTTGTCCATCTGGATAACTTTCTGATGTGTTTGCTTGGACCAGTTTGAAAACACAGTGAGTGAGTGTCATGGTTATTATTATGCATGGAGGAGTTTTGTGTTTACTGTGTTTATTTAGTCAGATTATATAGATTTTCTCTTTGTGGTGTTGTGAGGTTTTCTTTTCTGTTGAGAACCTGGTTATTTAATTATTTTCACCTATTTTTTAATTGTTGCACTGTTTAATTGAGTTTGTTTTTTTTGTTTTTTTCCCCAAGTGTTCCTTGTGATTGTTTGCATTATTTATTTGGTTCGGATTAGACAAAACCAGGGATGAACAACGTTGGTCCTGGAGGGCTACAGTGCCTGCAGGTTTTTGTTCCAATACAGTTTTTTTACTTAGAAAGTAACCCTTGCCAATGGCAGCTGTTCTTTAATTTTGAATGTTAGTGTTTTAACTCTGCAGTGTCAGGTCATTTTATATTGTGTAGATTTTTCTCTTTTTTCTTTACAAGGATATCATCCCAGTGGTTTGATGCCTAGAATGAAAGTTATTCTCAGTTCTTCACCTTTTTCTCATGAGTCTTCTTCTAAATATTTTGCTAAACCAAATAGTTGATGAATACATACATGTTTAAATGGAAATGGAACTACTAGTTCCTTTGTCATTTGTGTCTTATTGCTAATAAGAAGCAAATAAAAACTGTGAATTCAACTGTTTAAGACTAAAATAAGCAGTTAAGGGTGGGAAATCTTAACAAGCTAGAAAACTAAAATGAAGCAGATTGAGTCATAAGTGCTTCATTAGCAATAATGATCTTTTGACCCGGGGCCCCACCCTGGAGCCAGGCCCGGGGGAGGGGCTCGCTGGCGAGCGCCTGGTGGTTGGACCTTTGACCACGTGGCCCAGCCGGGCTCAGCCCGAAGGAGCAACGTGGTTCCGCTCTCTTGTGGACCCACCACCTGCAAGAGAGGCCATAGGAGTCAGGTGCAATGTGATATGGGTGGTAGCCGAAGGCGGGAACTCTGGCGTTCCGACCCTCGGTTGCCAAAACTGGCTTTTGGGACATGGAATGTTACCTCTCTGGTGGGGAAGGAGCCTGAACTGCTGCGAGAGATTGAGAGGTACCAGCTAGATATAGTCGGGCTCACCTTTACGCATGGTCTGGGCTCTGGAACCATTCCTCTTGAGAGAGGCTGGACTTTGTTCCACTCTGGAGTTGCTGTGGGTGAGAGGCGTCGGGCAGGGGTGGGCTTGCTTATGGCCCTCCGGCTCAATGCCTGTACTTTGGGGTGCTCCCCATTGGACGAGATGGTTGTTTCCCTACACCTTCGAGTTGGGAGAAGGACTCTGACTGTTGTTTGCGCTTATGCGCCGAATAGCAGTTCAGAGTACCCAGCCTTCTTGGAGTCCCTGGAAGAGCCGCTGCGAGGTGCAGCTCCTGGGGACTCTATCGTCCTGCTGGGAGACTTAAACGCTCACGTCGGCAACGACAATGAAACCTGGAGAGGCCCTCATGGGAGGAACGGCCTCCATGATCTAAACTTGAGTGGTGTTCAGTTGTTGGACTTCTGTGCTGGTCATGGATTGTCCATAACGAACACCATGTTCGAGCATAAGGGTGTCCATAAGTGCACTTGGCGCCAAGATGCCCAAAGTCGCAGCTTGATGATCGACTTTGTAATCGTGTCATCAGATCTGCGACCTTATGTCTTGGACACTCAGGTGAAGAGAGGGGCTGAGTTGTCAACTGATCACCACCTGGTGGTAAGTTGGTTCAGATGGCAGGAGAGGCTGCCGGACAGACCAGGCAGACCCAAACGAATAATGAGGGTCTGCTAGGAACGTCTGGCGGAGGAACCGGTCAGAAAGATCTTTAACTGCCACCTCCGGCAGGACTTCAACCTCATTCCGAGAGAGGCGAAGGACATTGAGTCTGAATGGGCCATGTTCCGAGCCTCCATTGTCGAAGCAGCAGAACAGAGCTGTGGCCGCAAGGTTGTCGGTGCCTCTCGTGGCAGCAATCCACGAACCTGGTGGTGGACACCTAAGGTTCAAGAGGAGGTCAAGCTAAAGAAAGAGTCCTATCGGGTCTGGTTGACCAGTGGGACTCCAGAGGCAGCTGAGTGGTACCGACAGGCCAAGCGTGTGGCAGCATCGGCTGTTGCAGAGGCAAAAACTCGAGCATGGGAGGAGTTTGGGGAAGCCATGGAAAACGACTTTCGGTCGGCACTGAGAAGGGTCTGGCAAACCGTCAGGCGCCTCAGGAGGGGAAAGTGGTGCTCCACCAACACTGTGTACAGTGGAGATGGGGCCCTGCTAACTTCAATTGTAGACGTTATTGACCGGTGGAAGGAATACTTCGAGGAACTTCTCAATCCCACCAGCATGTCTTCCTTAGAGGAAGCAGAGCTGGAGGACTCCGGGGGGGCCCGTCCATAACAAGGGCTGAGGTCGCCGAGGTAGTTAAAAAGCTCTGAGGTGGCAGGGCCCCTGGAGTGGACGAGGTTCACCCTGGGTTCCTCAAGGCTCTGGATGCTGTGGGGCTGTCCTGGTTGACACGTCTCTGCAACATCGCATGGACATAGGGGGCAGTGCCTCTGGCTTGGCAAACCGGGGTGGTGGTTCCCCTTTTTAAGAAGGGTGACCGGAGGATGTGCTCCAACTATAAGGGGGATCACACTCCTCTGCCTCCCTGGTAAGGTCTATTCAGGGGTGCTGGAGAAGAGAGCTCGGTCGATGGTCGAATCTCGGATTCAAGAGGAATAATGTGGATTCCGTCCTGGCCGTGGAACATTGGACCGGCTCTACACCCTGGCCAGGATCCTGGAGGGGGCATGGGAGTTTGCCCAACCAGTCCACATGTGTTTTGTGGATTTGGAGAAGGCATTCGACCATGTCCCTTGAAGCATCCTGTGGGGCGTGCTCCAAGAGTACGGGGTACAAGGCTCATTGTTAGGAGCCGTCCAGTCCCTGTACAGGAGGAGCAGGAGCTTGGTCCGCATTGCCGGTAATAAGTCAGACTCGTTTCCTGTTGAGGTTGGACTTTTCCAGGGCTGCCCTTTGTCACCGATTCTGTTCATAAGTTATATGGACATAATTTCAAGGAGCAGCCAAGGAGGGGAGGGGTCTTGTTCGGTGACCTCAGAATCTCATCTCTGCTATATGCGGATGACGTGGTTCTGTTGGCTTCATTGGACAGTGACCTCCAGCTCTCACTGGAGCGGTTCACAGCCGAGTGCGGAGCAGCGGGGATGAGAGTCAGCACGTCTAAATCCGAGGCCATGGTTCTCAGCCAAAAAAGGGTGGAATGCTCTCTTCGGGTTGGGAGCACAGTACTGCCTGAAGTGGAGGAGTTCAAGTATCTTGGGGTCTTGTTCACGAGTGAGGGAAGAATGGAGCGGGAGGTTGACAGACGGATCGGTGCGGCATCTGCAGTAATGCGGGCTCTGCAACGGTCCATCATGGTGAAGAGAGAGCTGAGCCAAAAGGCGAGGTTGTCAATTTACCAGTCGATCTACGTTCCTACCCTCACCTATGGCCACGAACTTTGGGTAGTGACCGAAAGAGCAAGAACGCGGATACAGGTGGCCGAAATGAGTTTTCTCCGCAGGGTGGCTAGACTTTCCCTTAGAGATAGGGTGAGGAGTTCAGTTATCCGGAAGAGACTCGGAGTAGAGTTGCTTCTCCTCTGCATTGAGAGGAGTCAGTTGAGGTGGTTCGGGCATCTGGTTAGGATGCCCCCTGGACACCTCCCTGGGGGGGTGTTCCGGGCATGCCCCACTGGGAGAAGGCCACGGGGCAGACCCAGGACACGCTGGAGGGATTATATCTCCCGGCTGGCCCTGGAATGTCTCGGGGTCCTCCCAGAGGAGCTGCAGGAAGTGGCCGGGGAGAGGGATGTCTGGGCTTCCCTGCTTAGGCTGCTGCCCCCCGCGACCCGACCTTGGATAAGCGGTGGATAATGGATGGATGGATGGATGTTTTGATTGGATTAGAACAAAAACATGCAGCCACTGTGGCCATCCATGTCTGATGTTGCTCACCTCTGGACTAAACCAGGCAGTCAACAAATGAGAAAGACTATAGAAGAATTGAGAATGTTCTACCTTCCGAAATATCACAACACCAAACTGGATTTATGAAAGGCAGACACTTATCTTCCAATCTTCGATGCCTGTTTAATGTAATATATTCACCCACAAAGTCTACCACCCCGGAGATGATGATATCATTGGATGCAGAAGAAACATTTGATATGGTTGAATGGAACTACCTTTTCACTACATTGGAGAAATTTGGGTTTGGCCCAAACATTTGTGCATGGATCAAACTACTATATACCAGTCCAGAAGCTTCAGTTTGTATTAACAAAATTTTTTCGGACTACTTTAAACTGATGTGGTACCAGACAAGGATGCCCCTTGTCACCACTACTTTTTGCAATCGCCATTGAGCCACTGGCAGTTCACTGTCTTAATGCTTATGAGATAAAGGGGATTATCAGAGAAGGTCTTGAACAGAAAATTTCTCTGTATGCAGATGATATGGTACTGTATAGATCAGATCCACAAAATACTGTGCCTGCAATCCTAACAGCACTAGCAGACTTTCAAAAGATTTCTTGTCTCAGAATTAATTTGAATAAAAGTGTGCTCTTTATAGTGAATTCTCAAGCACATAATATTAGATTGGACACCTTCCCTTTTCTCATCGCAGATCAGTTTAAATACCTGGGGTGAACATCACAAGTAAACATAAAGCTCTTTATCGACAAAATTGTGCCATCTGTATGGAATAAATTAAGCAAGACTTACATCTATGGTCTACCCTTCGTCTCACTTTAGCTGGAAGAATTAACATTGTTAAGATAAATATCCTTCCTAAGCTTCTTTTTTATTTCAAAACATTCCAATATACATCAATAAATCATTTTTTAAGAAATTAGATTCAACCATAACCTCATTTATTTGGAATTCAAAACATCCACTTATTCAAAGGGAGACCCTACAAAGACCTAAGGCAGAATTTACTTTGTACCCCAATAAGTACAAGTCATCGCCAATATACTAACAACCCAATTGTGCTTCACTCACTCAGAATTTGGAACCAATGTAGGAAGTATTTTAAGATAGAGAAGCTTTTAGCTGTGGCACCTTTGCACGAGAACCACCTTTTTCCACCCTCTCGAACGGACAAAGTTTTTAATGTCTGGAAAACATTTGGGATTAAATCACTTAGAGATCTGTACATAGACATCCTTTTCTCAATATGCCCAGCATCATTCTTCTGCATGTGTTGTAACCAACGCAATCTTGCTTCTCTGACTTTGTCTCCCAACCATCCAACCTGAGCCGACATCTTTAACTCTGCCACCTCCAGCTCTGTCTCCTGCTTTCTGGTCAAAGCTGGTCTCACTACTGTCCTGTAGATATTCCTCTTTCACTCTTGCTGATACCAGTCTGTCACAAATTACTCCCAATGCTCTTCTCCACCCATTCCACCCTGATTGCACTCTCTTTTTCACCTCTCTTCCATAATTCCCATTACTCTGTACTGTTGATCCCAAGTATTTAAACTCAGCCACCTTCGCCAATTCTACTCCTTTCATCCTCACCATTCCACTGACCTTCCTCTCATTCACACACATGTATTCTGTCTTGTTCCTACTGACCTTCATTCCTCTCCTCTCTAGAGCATATATCCTCCTCTCCAGGGTCTCCTCAATCTGCTCCCTACTCTCGCTAAAGATCACAATGTCAACAGCAAGCTTCATAGTCCAAGAGGACTCCTGTCTAATCTCATCTGTCAACCTGTCCATCACCATTGCAAATAAGAAACGGCTCAGAGCCGATCCCTGATGTAATTCCATCTCCACGTTGAATGCATCTGTCACTCCTACTACAGACCTCCCCACTGTCACATTTCCCTCGTACATATCCTGTACTTCTCTGCCACTCCCGACTTCATCATACAATACCACAACTCCTCTTGAAGCACCCTGTCATTTGCTTTTTCCAGGTCCACAAAGAGACCATGCAGCTCCTTCTGGCCTTCTCTATAATTCTCCATCAACACCCTCAGAGCAAACATTGCATCTGTGGTGCTCTTTCTTGGCATGAAACCATACTGCTGTTCACTAATCATAACCTTCCTTCTTTACCTAGTTTTCAATACTCTTTCCCATACCTTCATGCTGTGGCTCATCAATTTTATCCCCCTGTAGTTACAACAGCTCTGCACATCCCCCTTATTCGTAAAAATGGTACCAGTACACTTCTTCTCCTCTCCTCAGACATCCTCTCACTTTCCAATTTTGTATTACACAATCTGGTTTAAAAACTTCACTGCCATCTCTCCTAAACACCTCCATGCTTCCACAGGTATGTCATCTGGACCAACAGCCTTTTCATTCTTCGTCGCTGTCCTTCCTTCCTTGTTGCTAATCCGTTGCACTTCCTGATGATTATTATATTTACACTCATGATAATTTGAATGCTTCTCGCTAATGAAATTCTAATATTACATTGCTTTTCCTAAGTTACAAATAAAGACATACAAAATATTTATCAACTTGTATGCAAAATTTCATACCACAACAGTTATGTTGAGACTACAAACTGATATGTTTGATGAATCAATCATATAGTACAGCTTATATAACTCATTTGAAATAAAACGCATTTATATTAACATAAGGTGTTCGTTGTTTCAGACTTCCATTTTCCAGTTTTCGGTATTTTAAAATATAATATTGCACTGTATGTGTTAGGAAAACTGGAGCATTGAGACAACAATCAGATACGTGAAAAGAAAATTTGAGATTTTTGTAGTCAGTAAATCATGAAAGTTGAACCTGGGTTTGTGGAATTATAATCAAGAAATAATAAACACCAAACTACTAACATAGCAGATGTGTTTTCTGTAAAGGCCTTTGAAACTGCTGACCCAGAAAACCTCCTTTGAAATAAAGTGGCTGCACAAAAGAATCTAGAATCATTTAAGTTTAATTTGTATTTTATAGTAAGTATAATATACTTATATATAATTAATCAGAGAAAGTGGCATGAAGCAACAACAAATACAAAGGGGTATGAGTGCTGAAACCATCCAATGTACATTTAGTGTTTTGAAGCGTCTTCTTTCATTGTTAAAAAAGTGACTTAAAACAAAGTTTAGATTTCTGAGTGCCTGATCAGACATTGGGCAATCTTCCCACCACCTACATACAGTATGTTTGTATGGATGTGACCACTTATAAAAACAATGTAGTTCTTACAATGAGAATATCCTATAGAGTACTATTACCTATTTTTAGAGTTGTTTCAAATTTAACTGTTTGAAAAGCATGGAACATTATTCTTGACTTTAGAGTTGTAAATTCAGAATAAAAGTTTTAGTGCTATATTTTAGTCAAAAGTGTTGTTTGCTTATGCAATCCACATTTGAATAATTCAAATTTTTATGTTGCACTTTATAATTTTGAATGCAGTGCTACAACTCCAGTATGTTCACATCTGGTTATCTTTAGGTTTTTAAGGATTCTATAAAGGTTATAACTGAAAACATAATTTGTGAAAGAAGTATAAGGCATTTTCCTTAAAGAAGTATGTTTGGATTATCATTTCAGTCTCCACACCACAAACATACTATTGGTGCTGACAATAAAATGAGTTTTATTAAAAACTAGACAAAGAGCCCATTTCGACAACGTAAGATGAAACGGGCATGAGTTTGTGTCAGCAGTGTATGAAGAACAAATGATAAGTAACGAAGAAGTTGTTTTGTAATGATTGTAGTCCGCTTTACTCATTACTGTACTGGCTTGTACTGTTAGTTGATGAATTTTCCAGGCCTATAGTATAATATTGAATAATGAATGTTCCAGTACAATATGGAATAGTAGCAAGTATAAGCACCACAAACCTGATATAGGTGTATTGAATGAATGCATAATTGAATTAGAATGCGTAATTAGGCCTCGAGCTGTAGTCGAAATCGCCTTTCAGGCCTCTAGAGCTTTAATCGAAGTCGCCTTTCTCTTTGAATTTTTGCGGCCATAAATCCGCCTCCTGCCGCGATGTTGGGGTTGGATGTCGGTCTCGTAAGGTTTTTCGGGCAGCTGCGCAGAAGGCGACTGCGCATTTGGCTTCGGATGGACGTGAGTGAGGAGGCAGGCGAATTATGCATTAAGATAATTAGCAATAGTCACGGTAGAAAGCAAAGCCTATTAATACATAAACAAGTCATATTCCATATTCTGGAGTCTTACGTATTTACATTTCCAATTGATTATTTATGGTTTTATTATATTTTGAGAAAAATTTATTTTATTCAGTATCATCCTCTTTAATAAAATCCCTTTGTGCGTCCAGGTGTCCGTGTGTGTGTGTCTTCTGGTGAAGTGCGCATGCGCGGGTCACGGTGCGATGCGCGATATTACTGTCAGAGAAAATTAGAGGCGTTTTACGGAAATATAAACCAGTATTACTGCGAGAGGAAATTAAAGGTACACAATTCATTGATGCATATTACAGCCACATACAAGCCAGTATTACTGTCAGAGGAGATTAAAGGCATATTAACCCCTCCTCGAACCGCCACCTTACCGTGGTGGAGGGGTTTGCGTGTCCCAATGATCCTAGGAGCTCTGTTGTCTGGGGCTTTATGCCCCTGGTAGGGCCACCCAAGGCAAACTGGTCCTAGGTGAGGGATGAGACAAAGAGCGGTTATACAAACCTCCTATGACGAATAAAAAATTTGGACGGCGTTTTCCCTCGCCCGGACGCGAGTCACCAGGGCCCCCCTCTGGAGCCAGGCCTGGAAGTGGGTCTCAATGGCGAGCGCCTGGTGGCCGGGCTTGCACCGAAGAGGCAATGTGGGTCCCCCTTCCCATGGGCTCATCACCTATGGGAGGGGCCAAGGAGGTCGGGTGCAGTGTGAGTTGGGTGGTGGCCGAAGGCGGGGACCTTGGCGGTCTGATCCTCGGCTACAGAAGCTGGCTCTTGGGACGTGGAATGTCACCTCTCTGAAGGGGAAGGAGCCTGAGCTTGTGCATGAGGTTGAGAGGTTCCGGCTAGATATAGTCGGGCTCACCTCGACGCACAGCTTGGACTCTGGAACCAATCTCCTTGAGAGGGGCTGGACTTTCTACCACTCTGGAGTTGCCCCCGGTGAGAGGCGCCGAGCGGGTGTGGGTATACTTATTGCCCCCCGACTTGGAGCCTGTACATTGGGGTTTACCCCGGTGGACGAGAGGGTAGCCTCCCTCCGCCTTCGGGTGGGGGGACGGGTCCTAACTGTTGTTTGTGCGTATGCACCGAACAGCTGTTCAGAGTACCCAACCTTTTTGGAGTCCCTGGAGGGTGTGCTAGAGGGCATACCATCTGGGGACTCCCTCGTACTGCTGGGAGACTTCAATGCTCACGTGGGCAATGACAGTGAGACCTGGAAGGGCGTGATTGGGAGGAATGGCCCCCCCGATCTGAACCCGAGTGGTGTTTTGTTATTGGACTTCTGTGCTCGTCACGGATTGTCCATAACGAACACCATGTTCAAGCATAGGGGTGTTCATATGTGCACTTGGCACCAGGACACCCTAGGCCTCAGTTCGATGATCAACTTTGTGGTCGTGTCGTCGGACTTGCGGCCACATGTCTTGGACACTCTGGTGAAGAGAGGGGCGGAGCTATCAACTGATCACCACCTGGTGGTGAGTTGGCTTCGATGGTGGGGGAGGATGCCGGTCAGGCCTGGTAGGCTTCAAACGTGTTGTGAGGGTCTGCTGGGAACGTCTCGCAGAGCCCCCTGTCAGAAGTAGCTTCAACTCCCACCTCCGGCAGAACTTTGACCATGTCCCGAGGGAGGTGGGGGACATTGAGTCCGAATGGGCCCTGTTCCGTGCCTCTATTGTTGAGGCGGCTGACCGGAGCTGTGGCTGTAAGGTGGTCGGTGCCTGTCGTGGCGGCAATCCCCGAACCCGTTGGTGGACACCGGCGGTGAAGGATGTCGTCAAGCTGAAGAAGGAGTCCTACCGGTCCCTTTTGTCCTGTGGGACTCTGGAGGCAGCTAATAGGTACCGGCAGGCCAAGCGGAATGCAGCTTCGGTGGTTGCTGAGGCAAAAACTCGGGCATGGGAGGAGTTTGGGGAGGCCATGGAGAACGACTTTCGGACGGCTTCAAGGAGATTCTGGTCCACCGTCCGGCGTCTCAGGAGGGGGAAGCAGTGCAGTGTCAACACTGTATATGGTGGGGATGGTGCGCTGCTGACCTCGACTCGGGACGTTGTGGGTCGGTGGGGGGAGTACTTCGAAGACCTCCTCAATCCCAATAACATGCCTTCCAATGAGGAAGCAGAGCCTGGGGACTCGGAGGTGGGCTCCCCCATCTCTGGGACTGAGGTCACCGAGGTGGTCAAAAAACTCCTTGGTGGCAGGGCCCCGGGGGTGGATGAGATACGCCTGGAGTTCCTAAAGGCTCTGGATGTTGTAGGGCTGTCTTGGTTGACACGTCTGTACAACATCGCATGGACATCAGGGACAGTGCCTCTGGATTGGCAGACCGGGGTGGTGGTCCCCCTCTTTAAGAAGGGGGACCGGAGGGTGTGTTCCAACTACAGAGGGATCACACTCCTCAGCCTCCCTGGAAAAGTCTATTCGGGGGTTCTGGAGAGGAGGGTCCGTCGGATAGTTGAACCTCGGATTCAGGAGGAACAGTGTGGTTTTCGTCCTGGTCGCGGAACAGTGGACCAGCTCTACACCCTTAGCAGGGTCCTGGAGGGTGCATGGGAGTTCGCCCAACCAGTCTACATGTGTTTTGTGGACTTGGAAAAGGCGTTCGACCATGTCCCTCGGGGAATCCTGTGGGGGGTGCTCCGGGAGTATGGAGTACCGGACCCCCTGATAAGGACGGTTCGGTCCCTGTACAACCGGTGTCAGAGCTTGGTCCGCATTGCTGGCAGTAAGTCGAACCCCTTCCCAGTGAGAGTTGGACTCCGCCAGGGCTGCCCATTGTCACCGATTCTGTTCATAACTTTTATGGACAGAATTTATAGGCGCAGCCAGGGTGTTGAGGGGGTCCGGTTTGGTGGACTCAAGATTGGGTCACTGCTTTTTGCAGATGATGTTGTCCTGTTTGCTTCATCAGGCCGTGATCTTCAGCTCTCTCTGGATCGGTTCGCAGCTGAGTGTGAAGCGGCTGGGTTGGGAATCAGCACCTCCAAATCCGAGACCATGGTCCTCAGCCGGAAAAGGGTGGAGTGCCCTCTCGGGGTTGGGAGCGAGATCCTGCCTCAAGTGGAGGAGTTCAAGTATCCTGGGGTCTTGTTCACGAGTGAGGGAAGAACGGAGCGTGAGATCGACAGGCGGATCGGTGCGGCGTTCGCAGTGATGCGGGCTCTGCATCGGTCTGTCGTGGTGAAAAAGGAGCTGAGCCATAAGGCAAAGCTCTCAATTTACTGGTCGATCTATGTTCCTACCCTCACCTATGGTCATGAGCTATGGGTAGTGACCGAAAGAACGAGATCGCAAATACAAGCGGCCGAAATGAGTTTCCTCCGCAGGGTGTCTGGGCTCTCCCTTAAAGATAGGGTGAGAAGCTCAGTCATCCGGGAGGGGCTCAGAGTAGAGCCGCTGCTCCTCCGCATCGAGAGGAGTCAGATGAGGTGGCTCGGGCATCTGATCAGGATGCCTCCTGGACGCCTCCCTGGTGAGGTGTTCCGGGCACGTCCAACCGGGAGGAGGCCCCGGGGAAGACCCAGGACACGCTGGAGGGACTATGTCTCCCGGCTGGCCTGGGAACGCCTCGGGATTCTCCCGGAAGAGCTAGAAGAAGTGGCCGGGGAGAGGGAAGTCTGGGCATCTCTGCTCAAGCTGCTGCCCCCGCGACCCGCCCTCGGATAAGCGGAAGAGGAAGGATGGATGGATGGATACCGACGCGCACGCCTGTATTACCACCAGAGAAAAATTAAAGGTATATTACGGACGTACAAGCCAGCAGACATACAAGACAGTATTACTGTCACAGAAAATTAAAGACACACAATACACGGCGGCAGCCGAAGAAGAACGGTCAGCTCAGCAAGTAAACATCAACAAAAGAAAGGCTGAAAGAAAGAAAAATATGACCAACAAAAAGAATGAGGTCAAAGTCCCTTGCCATTTAATATAGACTGTTCCTACTAATGTTTATGCACTACTGTTCTAGCGCCCGTTATTGTAACGGGCTAAATGACTAGTTTTTTTAATATACGTTGTCAGATTTTTGATCTCTTTTGAGATCCTCCCCAACTGTGCTGCATGCCAAAACGTGGTTGATGCATCTGTCAAGGGTTGCTTGCTCATTGCCAAGGTAACGCAGTTCACGGTGCCACCAAGGCAACTGCAAGTTCGTAGACTCCCCATGTAACACATCTGTCACCCGAAGGTTAATGCGGGGAATATTCTAACTTGATCACTGACCTGACCCCTTCACTGCTTGTTTGTTGTATCTGTGTGTATGGAAGTGGTGGCTCCCATTTGAATAAATACCCTGACTCTTCCTGTTTTGATGGGAATAAAGTTGGTTTTCTTGAAGCCTTTGGACTCAGCATCTTCTCTTGGGTATAAGACAGTGACTCAAATTCCACAATGTATATATATCAGTAGAGTTGCATTTTGTACAAATTTGGTATATTCCATCATTGATTACATTCATAAGTCAAGCTTTTTTGTGCTTTACTGGCTTTCCATGCATCAGATAAAATAAAAACTTGTATGTCTTCTCAGAACCATGAGGGTACATGGGTTTAAAATTTGTGTGACCCTGTACAACTTGCAACAAACTGTTTGATTAAAGTGGATTTAGAAAATAATTATACAAAATAACTTTAATTCACAATTCCCATTCCAAAAAATCTAATGTTCATTTATTTTTATATGAAAAGCATATTTTTACATTGTAAAATAATTTTTCTTAGCAAAATGAAATTATAATGTATGTCCATATTGTCACATTTTAATTATATACATCTACTGTTCTTAACTCTTTTGAGTCTTCAGAAAAGTGATGGAGAAACCTGAAGTTAATCCTATTACATAATGAAATTACATGGCTTCTTTCTTAGCTCGCACATCACACATGCTTTTGATATAGACAATCTTTAGCACTAGGAGATGAAGTAAATCTCTGTTTTTTTAATTTGTGCAATGGACACACTTTTAGAAAACATTTAGAAAATATTGGAAGTGAATGGCCAAGTGAATGTAGTACAGTTTACTACTGTATTGTTTTGAAGGAGGAACCAAATTCCATCTAATTAAATGAGAATAAAGTAATAAAAGCAAAATGTTTTTACCACATTGAAAAATTAAAAAGGTTACAAAAACACTGTTTCATTTGTTAAAAAAAAGCAGTAACTAGCTTTTGTAAATGCAGAAGGATCGTGAGACTCTGCTTTCACAATCTGTACTCATACTGAAAATCAAGATCAAGAGAGCTTTTGCCCTTCTGCTCCATGGGAGGTTTTTGGCCTCCCTGACCTTGCCTTAGGACACTTGCATTATGGTGTGATAGGTGTAGCACCCCAGTCAAACTCCACACCTGCCACTGTCTCCGGAGCGGGTTGCACCTGAAGATGGCTTGATTTCTTAATGCCAGAAGTGAGAGCCCCATGGGGCTCCCACTCCCGCCTCACTGGGTGAGTGAAAAACCTGTAAGAGTAGTGGTATTTCACTGGCACTGCCCCATTATCACGGGCGGGGCTGGGGGCCTTCCACTTATTCTGTACCTCTCATCACTCTTTACAGTGCCAGACTAGAGTCAAGCTCATCAGGGTACATCTGGATGGTTATGGATGGCTCCTAACCATCTCAACAATTATTATTAATAAACACATTATATGAAATACACTAGGCGTCACATATAAAATCATGTCAATACACAGCTCTTTACTCAGTGTTAGAACTGCAAAAAGATACTGCAGTGTGACAGAATCAGCTATCAGGATTTGGAATCGGCAGCAGAAAAATCCAGACATACAGTAGATTCTCAATGTGGTCTGGGCTGTAGATCTAACATGTGGTAAAGTAAATACAGCCTTTAGCCACTTGTAAAAACCCTACAGAATCAACCTTTTTCAAGATTTTATCATACATCTTATTATTAAAATCACCTATTGAAGCTGCTTTTAATCCTTGATAAAATATTGATAAACCACTCGCATGATAAATAAAGGTGGCTTGTTGTCATAACCAGTTTAATGTAATTATTATGAAGGTAGTACCTGTGGCATTTTTGGCATACACCCTCCTAAATATTTTGTTGTTTGTGCTTGCATTGGTGACCACTAATATTAATAACTATATTTTTAGTGTAACCAGAAGTTTTATTGCTGGATTTCTTCATGTATATGAATATTTAATTCTTATCTTCCATATTAATTTTGCCTCCCACGTTTTCACTTGTGCCAGTTTGTGTTGACTAAATGTGTTTACTAAATAAATGAATTAAGATAAAAATGCATAAGTGATTTGTTCACTAAGGTGCCCTTATCTAATACTAGATTATGGCTGAACTCTTCAAAACATTTAGTGCCAAAAATTTGCAATATGGAAGGGAGAGGGGTGGGGGCTTCTTTTTTTACAGCACTGTGTCTTTAGTTTAAAAAAAATTGTCAAAATTGAATGTTTTATAAATTTTTACTTAAAATTTTAAAAGTTTGTTACATAAATTATGTTTGGGGTTTTCTTGGTCCATTTTTCATCTTACAATCTTCAATATCTTATTGTAGTTGAATTAATTAAATATGCTTTTTTTGCAGTTGGGGCTCTTGAGGAATTTATTAAAGAGCATCTTAATAATCCAGGACTCTCATTTTATTTATGTAAGTATGCATGAAATATCTTCTGACATATATCTAACATATATATATATAATATAAATAATTGATCGCCTGTCTGTATGTCTGTTCACTTCTCACGAGAGAACTATTTTAAGGATTTAGATCAGGTTTTTTTTCTATAATTTGCTTGAACATTCCTGTTGATTTTGTGACTTCTTTCATTGGGCTAAGTATCATAATTCAGTTGCAGTACTGATTTATTTGCTTGAATCCGAGAGAGGTTGCAGGGGGGTGGGGGTGGGGCCCTCCTCACTCACACGCCAGCCTCCGTTTGAGACAATCTATCATTCGCCACGTGTTGGAGCGTACTTTTCCTCCACTTAGCTAGCGATACCTGTTTGTTCAACAGACATTATCATCTACATATTGTTAAGGAGTAACATTTGACGTTTTTTAGAGAGAGATCAGGGCTACATGTGTTTTATAGGGTAGCTGCTAATTGCCAGAGATATCACGGCCACATGCTTTTCTCCTCACGCGGGAGATGCTGTCCTGCCAGAGCTGAACACAATCAGATACTGTGCTAATGTTTGATGTTGGAGCGGACCTACCTTCTGAATGGCCAGAATTAATTTTTTTTTAAATTGATTTTGAAAGTTTGTCCTGTTTCACCACTACTTGGACAGAGCCTTAGGGGACAGCTAGTTTCAATATAAAGTGAAATAGAGTATTATTTTATATATGTTTTTCATGAAGGTATTTCTGTACATCAATTCTGTATTTCAATTCCATTACAGCCAGATTTAGAATAAATTCAAGATCCATTTTGAAAATGGTTTTGCTGCATTTTTTTTTTTTGATTGCCATAACATGACTACCTTAAGTTCTTCCCTACTTCTGCACCCATTTAGCAGATCTGCAATGAATAATACCTAAACAATCTTTACAGAGGTTTTCAAGTTTTTTGAAGAAATATTACAGGAATATCATAGATGGTAGTTACTTACCTGGCCAGGAGGCCATTATAATGGGTGCATGTGTTCCTGTAGTACACTGATTGCAACATTCCTCTGGTGGAGATCTCATATGGACACCCAAAGATTTGCATGAGAGTTGTAGTGAACAGCCCTGGTGTGGACCTTGGGTGCTGCTGAGAAGAGGCTCCCCTATCACTTCAAAGTTGTGCTTAACCTGGAAGTGCTTCCTGGCTACAACAGGGATGGGCCAGAAATACCAATGGGTTCATCTTAACACTAGAATTACCAGAGCCTATGAAAAACTTTGTAAATCCGGCCCACCTTAAATCCTTTCGCACCTCTTCCTCAGCCTCTTTTGTCTTGTAAATGTGTCGATAAGCCCAAGCAGCAAGTAGCCTGCTATACCATCCCCCCACCGCCGCAGAACGGGCAAGAAGTTCTCCCAGTTCCTGCCTTGATATCTGGGAGTGAGCTACCTAGAATTGTAAGGGGAAATAATTTCATGTGTGTTCTTTGTCTATAACAGTCTATGTAAACACATCATATAAACAGAAAGGTGTTTCATGTTTTAGTAATAAATGACAAAATGTAGACATGAACTGTGTAATGTGTGAAGGCTGATGGCCAAATATCAAATAAACACTTTCACAAAAGTCACAAGTACAATACGACAGCTTCCGTGGTGCAGCGGTTAGAACTGTCGATTTATAATCCAGAGGTCGTGAGTTCGAAACCAGCCCACCCCCAAATTTACTGATTTGAGTAGTGAGCTACTCTTATTGTTAATATTGTACAATAAAAACATGCATTTGATTTGTGTCTGTAACAGCCGTTGTAAATTTAAAGTACTTGTAAAAGTTCATGGATTTTTTTTCACTTTTAATCTCTCAGTCGCGCTCACAATACAACACCCACCCCAGATCTGACGCATTTAGTTTTTATCTGAAACTGAGAATAACTGTAGATCTGAGTGGTGTTTTGAGTACAATGGAACTGGAAATTCTCTGATCTGGAGGGATAAAATCTGACACACAAACGCTGGTGAATCTGCCTTCTTCGTATCTCACTGTCACTTTAATTTTTTTTATTCAGTTTTATTGAGTGTTCCTGCTCACGCTGAATTAGTATGCATCTTATGGTCCATGATGTCAAAGCCACACTTACAAAAAAATCAGAGACATAGGTATATATGATATTTGGAATAACGCATTTTATGACCAGTATAGTACATTTTGGAAAACATTGTGGCACTGATGCAACATTATTCGTGTTCATTTGCATGCCTTCTTGCGGTTGTAATCGGTGACCACGGGTCATCCTTCCTGCATTTACGACGTGTACCTGTTGCTATGTACACACTTCTCTCTATGCTGTGGTTCCTATTACACTGAAGGGACTGGGGAAGCGGCGGACATGAAACAGAAGCTTGTTGATGTTACATCCTCTTTTGCTTTATCCATCGCCTTTCCTTGTAAGAAGCGACGACAAAATTCCTCTGCAAGGTGAGTAAAAAACACTCTTCTTTTCTCAGTGGCCCCCTGTGCATGCCTTGTACAGTACATGTGCATTGATCACCGCCTAGTCAAGCGTGTTATAGCACAAGCAACCAGCCACCTGCATGCTCCTGCTCGCACTGAATAAGCTCACGCCTTCTGGTGCACGATGTCAATGGCGCACCAGGCAAAAATGAATGAAAGAAAAATATGTGACATTTTGAAGAAATCATTTTATGACCTGAATAGTACCAATCAGAAAACATTGTCGCACTAATGCAATATTATTTAAAAAGGTCTTAGTGTTTTCACAGATACAAAGCCTAAAACTGTTGAGTATAACTTTGGTAAAACAAATTTTGAATAGATGTGGTAAAGTCTTAAAGGGATAACCAGGAATAAGCTTTTAAGTGTGGAGGCAGTCGAAGAGTAGTGGAACAGGTTTAAAGAAGTTTTTCATATAATGCCGAATAGGTACATACCTAAATTTGGAATTAGTAGGAAATTAAAACAAAAAAACACAAAACTCTACAGTTGGTTAATAAGGAGGTGAAAAAAGAGTTGTACATGGTTAAAAAACGGCTGACAACTCTAGTGTGAATTGAAGGGCATATGAGAGCATGAGGGCAACCATTAACACTAGAATTACCAGAGCCTACGAAAAAACTTGTATATTCGGCCCACCTTAAATCGCTTCTTAAATCCGTTCACACCTCTCCGCCAGCATCTTTTGTCCTCTAAATGTGCTGATAAAAGACAAGCTGCCAGCAGCCGGCTATTCCATCCCCCCACCGACTTAGAACGTGAGCGCACTTTTCCCAGCTCTTGCCTTGATTGATTATCTGGGAGTGAAGTGGAGTTTTACAGTGGAAATAATAGATCATTATTCTAAAGTAATCTGTGTAAACACATTGTTAAAACAGAAACTTTTTCATATTTTAGTAATAAATGTTACAAAATGTAGTAGGCATAAACTATAGAATGTGTAAAGCCCAAGTTCCAAAGATCAAATAAACACTTTCACAAAAGCTTCAAGGATGGTACAACAGCCTCCGTGGCGTAGCGCGTAAAGTTTGCATTTTAGAGCACAACAGCTCTGCTGCCTCACAGACAATGAGTTCGATTCCCCGCTGGGGATGAAATGTTGCTTTTTTTTTTTTTTTTCTTTTTAACCTCAAACGGACATAAAATTTATAAATTGGTATGCACTGTCAGTTAATGAGATCGTTATATTTTCATGTGGGATGCTCCTTTTAAAATATTTTTTTAACAATTGAGACTGCAATTAACAGGAACAACTGTCCTTATAACTGTTATTTTTAAGATCCATAACACACAGACAGACGAGCACTGCATAATAGAGAGACAGACAGGCAGAGATATATAAATAAACAGGGAAGGCACATGCACTGAAAGAAAAAAAAAAGATCAACGTGCGTTGTTCCTGCAGCACTGAATGAGCTCAGGCGCTCTAACATCACCCCTCCCCCCGATCTTACTTAGAGAGTCAGATTCACATGTGATTTTTACATGTGAAGAAGTACATAACCTACCAGTAGTAGCAGGAACTGTGAAGGAGTTACTGTGAGATTTAAAAATTGGAGAAGGATAAGTACTGCCTAGGTTAAATAGGCTGAAATCAAACAAATCACCTGGACCAGATAATATTTATCCTTGGGTACATAAGGTTAGTGAATACATATATAAAACCTTGATGCAACTTTTTATGAAGTCACTGTGCACTGAGGAAATTCTGAAGTACTAGGAAATGGCAGATATTACCCCATTATTTAAAAAGGATGATCATATTCAAATAACTATAGGCCAGTATGCTTAACATGCATCACAGTTAAATTAATGGATTGAATTTTTAAGGATAATAACAATGCTTTTTACATGTTTTTTTGAGAAACAATGTAAAGCTAAGGGCGCTACGAAAGCTAACTGAATGTTAGGTTATATAACAGGATGTGTAGAATACAAGTCAAAGGAGGCTATGATCAAGCTTTATACCACACTGGTGAGTCCTTTCCTGGAGTGCTATGTGCAGTTTTGGTCTGTGAGCAACAAAAAAGGCATAACAATTAGGCTGATTCCAGGGGATTATTATGAGGAACGATTAAAAGAGCTGAACCTTTTCAGTTTAAGCTAAACAAGATTAAGAGGTGACATGATTTAAGTGTTTAAAATTATGAAGGGGAATTAGCACAGTGGATCAAGACTTACTTTAAAATGAATTCAGCAAGAACACAGGGACACAGTTGGAAAGTTGTCAAGGATAAAATTTCACACACACATTAAGGTATTTTTCTTCACACTGAGAACTGTCGACACATAAAATAGGTTACCAAGTAGTGTGGTAGGCAGTAAGACTTTAGGGACCTTAAAAACTAGACTTGATGCTCTATTGGTAGAATTTTGTAGATAGGACTAGTGAGCTTTGTTGGGCTGAACAGCCTGTTCTTTCATTTTTCTAAAGAAAATGAAGAAGGCAGTTGTGCATTATCACTGGTATTGGTGGAGTAATTATAATATATTTGTTACTGGGTGTCAAATATACATATTATAAAGCTCTGGAAATCTGCACAAACTCAAATTTATACCAGCCTGGTCAGCAATGGAAACTAAATCTTGCTGTACTTCTTTATATGCACTTCTTTGTGCCTTTGTAAATGTTAACTTTAGTCAATATACTAACAATCCAGTTGTTCACCAATCAGTCAGAGTATCTTTTATCTTTTGCTCCACTACACAATAATCAATATTTCAGCCGTCTTAAATATACACAATATTTAATCTTTCGAAAATGCTGGGTATTAAGACACTAAAAGAACTGTATAAAGATATTGCAGTTGTATCTTATGAATGATTGCACTTCAAATTTAACATACCAGCAACACAATTTTTCTACTATTTTCTAATTAGAAATTTTCTTAAAAGAAATCTACCTAATTTTGTAGAGGCAATACTGATCAGTCTTGAAGTCTAAGACAGCATCTCAACAATATATTCAAACATCTCACAGAATTTATCTTTCAATGATCATAGGATATGGTGTGAAAAGGACCTTTCAATTAACATCTTAGAACATGAGTGGAGTCAGCCTTACATAGAATTCAGTCAGCCTTACATAAAAATCAGTCTTCAGCTTGCAAGTTTTTCCCCCAAGCTCCAGCATCTCTAGGCCATGTTTTGGGAATGTGCTAAATTAACATAATTTTAGAAAAAATCTTTTAATTCATATCAGACAGCCTTGATGTCACAATCACTCCTAACCCAGTATCATCTATATTTGGTCTGCTCCCAGACAAGCTCATAGGCCTTGGCTTTCATCTATTTCTCTCAAGTGGGGGATGAACTCTTCTTCTGTTAGGTTTTGTTTTTCCCTTTTTTCTTTTTTTAAATTAAAAGATTGATTTTGAACTTATTTGTTGTATAATTTCTGAAAATTGTATATGCTTGATTGTACACTGATACTTTATTGAAATAAAATTTAAAAAAGGTATAAATGGGCCTTGTCTCCCCAAGTAACAGAATTATCCCCCACAAAGCAAAATAACTTGGACTTTGCTTAACTTAAGTCAATGACAGCTGTAATATGTGTTCTTTCAACATTTTTGTCAGTTGTTCTATAGAAAATAAAATGCTTGTATTTCTTAGTTTAACACTAGAATCCCTGATGTCTACGAAAAAAATCGTAATCCTTAGCCACCTTAAATTCCTTCGCACCTCTCCATCAGCGTTTTTTGTTTTGCAAATGTGTCAATCAGCACAAGCAGCCTGCTATCCCATCCCCACACCGAAAAGCTGATGGTCTCCCAGTTCAAATCTCTTTATCTGGGTGTGAGGTGTCTGGAGTTGTATAGGTTAAATAATATATTGTTATTTGGCATACATACGTTTCATGTGTGTTCTGTGTCTAAAACAATCTGGGTAATTGTAGGATGACAGGAAATGTGAGGCAAGACATGTTGAACACATAATTAAAACAGAAAATGATTCATCTTACTGTACTATTGACAAAATGCAGACGTGAGGTGTATAATAGGTGAGGACTGAAGTCTAAATATCAAATAAACACTTGCGCTTTTATTCAAGAATATAACCAAAAAAAAGAAAAAATCATTCAATTTACATGTTGCTGTGAATGAGTTAAAAACCCAAGCTCTAATGTCAATTGACAGAAAGTTAATATGTCTTCTTGGATGGTGCAGAGGTAAGAGCTGCTATCCTATAATCAAAGATTGCATGTTCAAGTCCAGGTGCTCCTTGTTTTGAGTAGTGAGCTGCTATTATTATTACTATAACTAGGGGGCTTCACCCCCTGCTCGCTTCGCTCGCCAACCCCTGTGTTTGGTTTTCCGGATACACACTTTTAAGATTTTTTTTTTCTTTGAATTGTTGCTATTTCATTAGTTTCACTTTTATTTCAAAACTTCTTTAAAAACAATATTTGAAATCTTTAGAGTCCCAACATGCTGAATCTTTTAAATGAGGGCTGTGAGACATGTGTTTAATGACTTTGCACCATAATTCAGGATAGGTTTCTCTGTTTGAAATTTCAGCACAGACAAATCGATCCACATCATCAGCAGTTAATAATTTTTTTTGCAAAGTAACCAATAAATGCATGTGAGGTAAACCCCGTTTTTGAAATTCTTTGACTTAAACTTCAAAGCCTTACAATATTGACATACTTCAGACACATCACCTATGTCCATATATTCGATCTCAATTCGCCTTTTCGTTATTTCTCCGAGTAATAATTTCTCCTTGTTTGCAATAATGCGATGTTTACTTTCTTTGTTTTGACACTTTCATTTATTTCTGCTTTCATATTCTGTATCTTGCTCTGCATGTCTTTTGAATTCCACTGTTTTCATTATCTCTAACCTGCTCTACATGTGTTTGGCCCCCTTGTTTTTTAACCTCTTTGTAACATTTTACTTTGTTTTATACTCTGTCTTCTATTTCTGACCTCGCTTTGTCCTGCAATTTTTTCAATTTCACCTGGTCCGTGATGATTATTTTCCCCTTTTTAGAGTAATAATTTCCTTTTGTTTGTGCTAATGCGATCTTCACCATCTTTTTTTTTTGATACTGTAGCAGCCTCTGCATCCAACTCGAAAAGAGAAGTATTAAAAAAAAAAAAAAAAGACGTAGTAAAGTCTCACAAAAGTTTTACTTGAACAATCAAGAAAAAGAACACCGATTTCGTATCCCCAAACACAACTTTCTAGCATCCTCACCAACCCCTCCTCCCATCCCGGGACCCCCCTCCCCCTTACAGCATCAATCAGTACCCCACTGTCAGTCTTCTGTGTTGTACTCCGCCCTCCCTCAATCGAACCTAACAATCGCTCAAAAAAAAAAAAAAAAAAAGGCTTCAACCTGCCTGGGATGCTACAATACTTTCGAATTCTATTGCTTTCATTATCTCTAACCTGCTCTGCATGTGTATCGCGCCAACATCTTTATGAAGTTCTACTTTGTCTTTTAATTCTGAGCCCGATTGGACGTGCATTTTTTTTCAATTCCACTTGTTCCGGGCTGATTATTACTTTCCTTATTTTCTGAATTTGCACCTCGATTATTCTTTTTCTTTTTTGCATTTTTTTTCTCTCCAAGCACTTTTGAGTCTCTTTTCTCCGCGCTGCTCTTTCTTCTTTGCTTAGTCTTCGATGTTTTATCTATAACGTATTGTCCTTATACACTCTCTATGCGCTGAGAGCCCTGGATCTGTGTGTGCTCAAAGCCTTGACATGACTGAGTGTTTTGCTGCCCGTGGTCTTATTTGATATTGGTTGAAAGTAGGGCGTGTCTTTCAAGAATCTCATGTTCTACATCCCCGCGAAGCGATCCCGAGTCAATCTCTTGGCACAATGTCTCATGTTTAAGGTCCCTACGAGACGCTCCGTGGCCAATCTCTTTCGTCTCGAGGGTCTTTGAAGATCACGTCTGGTCTCCCTAGTCACTCTCTCTTAGGAGTTTTTTTTATAATAGAGAGTGTGGAAATAATGAAAAAAAGAAGCTCCACAAAAATAAAGTTTTGGGGACCGTCCCCGTATATTGTCCAACGGACAAAATAAAGCAATGAAAAACGGTGTAAATGATCAAAAGTACTGGAATTGGTAACATTTGAATAAGTTCATGAAACAAGATGCCGTTTAAATACAGATGGGAAATGATTACAGGAAATGGTTGGCAGGAAATGACATTGAATTCAGGAGCCGGAAGTGAAGTCATCTATGGTGGCCGGACGTGATGTCAATGGCAGGCGCCGGAAGTGACGTCATGGCGGCAATTTTGGAACCCAGAAATGGATGGAGTTATTTTTCTTCAGTTTTTCTGTTGGGAGATCAAGAGATTCAAGTAAGTACCACGTGACAATCCCTCGTCTCGCGATGTTTCACTCACCTTTAGGGATTTTTACTGCCTCCTAAATGCACATGTGTGACATGATTCAACTCCCCCCCCAGCCCAGACCCATTGGGTTGGGCGACCTGCACCGAGAGGTTGTGGGCACTGGAGAGAGCATCTGAGTTGGCATGCAAGGAACCTTTATGATAAACAACACTAAAATGATAAGGTTGAAGGTCCATAAACCACCTAGTGACTTGGGGATTAGACTTCCAGTGAAGGAACACTGTAAAGCAGTATGATCCCCAACCCAATAGGTAGTACCTTAACTGCGTGATAGCGCATTTGATCGCCAAGGTTTCTCGCTAAACCGCAGCATACCTGGTCTCCCTGTCCAGAAGTTTCCGGCTGAGGTACATAATGGGGAGTTCAGCACCGTCAACGCATTGGCTCAACACGGCTCCTAATCCAGTGTCCAATGCGTCGGTCTGGAGTATGAAAGGAAAAGAAAAATCAGGAGATT
Source organism: Erpetoichthys calabaricus (assembly GCF_900747795.2). Classification (NCBI taxonomy): domain Eukaryota; kingdom Metazoa; phylum Chordata; class Cladistia; order Polypteriformes; family Polypteridae; genus Erpetoichthys; species Erpetoichthys calabaricus. Next base: position 34,212,878 of record NC_041407.2, read on the forward strand.
TTAAAACAGGTGCTGACGTAAGGGCCAATTTTAAGTCACTGAATGCAGTATCAGCCTTGTCATCCCATACTACTTTTAAAGGTGCTCTTTTCTTTGTTAGATTAGATAAGGGAGTAGCAATTTCAGAGAAACGAGGTACAAAATGGCGATAGTAGCCTGCTAAGCCCAGAAATGCTTGAACCTGCCTCTTAGTCATTGGACGGGGACAATTTATGATGGCATCAATTTTGGAACATTGTGGTTTAGCAGTGCCCCCACCCACCAGATAGCCCAAATATTTGGCTTCTTTCAATCCAAAGAAACATTTCTTAGGATTAATGCGAAATCCAGCTTGTGCCAGTGTGGAGAGCACAGTTTTAACCTGCAATACATGCTCCTTCCATGTGCCGGAATAAATGACTACGTCATCCAGATAGGTGGCACTAAATGAATTGTGGGGCCATAGCAGTGTATCTACGAGATGTTGGAAGGTTGCTGGCGCCAAACCAAAAGGGAGAACCGTGTATTATCAATGTCCACTTGGAGTACTAAAAGCGTTTTTTTCTTTAGTGGAGGCCGTTAAAGGAATTTGCCAATGCCCTTTAGTCATATCAAGAGTAGTTAGGAATTGAGCGTTCCCAAGTCAATCAAGTAGATCATCCACTCACGGCATTTGGATACACATCAAATTTAGAGACCTGGCTAAGTCGTCGAAAGTCATTACAAAACCTCCACGACCCATCCGGCTTAGGAACTAAGACAATTGGACTAGACCAGGGGCTATAACTTTCTTCAGTAACCCCTAATTCCAGCATTGTCTAATTTCCAACTCTATAAGGTCTTTCTCTGACAATTACCCCCGGGTCAATGATGATTTTTATGCTCAATCAGAGCAGTCCGTCCTGGTAGTTCGTTCACTACTTCCGGTACCGACAGGATAGCCATTTCTAGGTCCTGTTTTTGTTCCAGGGTCAAATCAGGTCCGAAATTAAGAAGAGACTGTGATATGAAAAGGGAGCGAGGCTGGCCGGAGGAGGGATCAATTTCCCTCTCCTTCCACGGCTTCAGCAAATTTATATGATATACTCGCTCACTTGGTTGACGATTTGGTTGTTTAACCAAATAATCTACGAGTCCTTTCTTTTCCTTAATTTCGTAAGGGCCTTGCCAATGTGCCAATAATTTAGAATGGGAAGTTGGAACGAGCACCATTACATGATCACCCGGGACAAATTCCCGAATGGTGGTGTTTCTATTATAAAAATGAGACTGTGCTGCTTGAGCTTTCTCCAAGTTTTCTTTTAGTATGGGCCTAATTTTTTCCAATCTATTGCGTAATTGTGTGATATATTCAAGTATATTTGAGGTAGGAAGCACCTCCTCTTCCCAAACTTCTTTTAACATGTCCAATAGCCAATGGGGTTGTCTTCCATATAATAATTCAAATGGAGAAAAACCTGTAGAGGCCTGTGGGACAAATAATACGAGAGGGAGTAACTGATCCCAGTTTCTCCCATCCTCGCTTACTACTTTGCGTAACATCTGTTTTAATGTTTGATTAAATCGTTCCACCAACTGGTCTGTCTGGAGGTGATAGACCGATGTTTTCAGATGTTTTATCCTGAGTAATTATGCCACCTCCCTGAACGTCTCTGAAGTGAAGGGAGTCCCTTGGTCCGTCAGAATCTCTTTGGGGATTCCTACAAGTGTGAATATCCCTACTAATTCCCGTGCAATGTTTTTCGAAGTAGCTGAGCGCAGGGGAACAGCTTCTGGAAGTCGAGTGGCATAGTCTACTAGAACTAAAATATATTTATAGCCTTTTAACGAGGATTCTAATGGGCCTACAAGGTCGATACCAACTCATTCAAATGGTACATCAATAAGGGGAACAAGAGGAGCGGTCCCTCCTAGGAATCTGACGAAGTTGGCATTCTGGACAAGAAGTGCAAAATCGTCGGACCTCCTCATTTATCCCTGGCCAATAAAATCAGAGCTTTATTCTCTCCAGTGTTTTTTCAGAGCCTAAATGGGCTCCTAGAAGGTGAGCATTTGCTAATTCACATACTTGTCGCTGATAAGTACGTGGTACTAGAAGCAATGCCCTCACTTCACCCCTGTGTTCTGCCACTCGATACACACGTTCATTTTTTATTACAAAGAAAGGCATCGGTGGCATGGGATCTAGGGTTGTATGAACCTCTGTAGACACTATTGCATTCCTTGCAAATTTTAATGAATCATCGTTCCATTGTTCTCTCTTAAAAGAAGATGGGGTAATTAGAAATTGGGCCGATAAATTTTGAATAGGGTCTCTACTGACCTCAATGGGAGGGGCTTCTACCACCACGTTCTGTACGTTAACTGTATCAGTTCCGGTAGAGGACGATGGGACATCAACACCCTCATACTGAGTACCTGTATGGGTCCTAGTGACCGTTGTACACGGTATGGAGGCAGTCGGAGTAGAAGAAGTCTCCATTATTAAGCCCAAATTCTTTTTTGGAACAGTTGCGTTTTTACCACTGTTAATTTTTTTCCCAATCTCCTCCCTAATATGACTGGGAATGGGGGATCCAGTAGTACTGCCATGGTTAGCTTGGTCATGACGTGATCTACAGAAATCACGCAGCTAGCAGCCTTATAATAACGGATATCTCCATGAATACACTTTAGGCTAGTTTTTATTCTAAGCCATTGTCGCGGTAAAACGAATCGGGAAGCAACAATGGAAATGGTACTCCCGGAATTGAACATTGCCCTTACCTTCCTGCCATTTATAACAACTGCACCTGTATAAGGATTAGACAAAGGGTTAATCACAGCAGTACAGCACCTTTCTCTCCTAACCAGTGAGCAATCCATGGGTTCATTGGTGCAATTTGGGGACAGATGACCAACCTCCCCACACTTGAAACAGCGGGGAAGGCTGAACTGTTTGTCCCTTTTACGGACGGCAGGCTCAGGAACTTGTTGAAAGGGCTCAGGGGCTGCCCCACGTGCCTGTTGGGTATGGCGAGAGAACTGTTCCTATCGCCCTGATTTGCAAGCCGCCCTATGACGTTCAGCGACCTTCATCAAGGTGTCCATGTTTTCAAAATTTTGTTTCCGGATTTGTTGGGCGATATTTTCAGGGAGGGCATGAATAAAGATCTCCCACGCCAAAAGCTCGGCCATCTTGTGGGAGTTGTTAATACCGGGCCTTAGCCAATGACACACCTTACTCCACGCCTCGAACGCCTGTGTTCTTAAAGGTTGTTCGGAATCAAATTGCCACTCCCTCCATTCTCTCGCCTTCTGTTCCAGAGAGATGCAGTAGCGTTTGAACACCTCTGTTTTCAGAACATCATAGTCTGCGGCCTGCTCCTCAGTTAAATCGTAGTAAACCCTCTGCTCTATCCCCTTTAGGTAGAGGTCCAGTAGGTACGCCCATTCCAACCTTGGCCATGTGTACCGCTTTGCGGTTCGCTCAAAAACCAAAAAATAAGTCTCGATATCATTGTCCTCCTGTGTCCGAGTTTCGCCCATCTGCACCTTCAAAGTACGAAGCTCGCCCATAATCATGGAAAGTACAGTATTGAGGTCCTGTTTTTCCGTCATCTTCGTAAGAGTATATCCTGCTAGCTATGCCAATTGTGGAAATAAGGAAAAAAAGAAGCTCTACAAAATAAAGTTTTGGGGACCGTCCCTGTATATAATAAAGCAATGAAAAACGGTGTAAATGATCAAAGTACTGGAATCGGTAACATTTGACAAAGTTCATGAAACAAGATGGTGTCTAAATACAGATTGGAAATGAGTACAGGAAATGGTTGGCAGGAAATGACGTTGAATTCAGGAGCCGGAAGTGACGTCATCTATGGTGGCCGGACGTGATGTCAATGACGGGCGCCGGAAGTGACATCATGGCGGCCATTTTGGAACCCAGAAATAGATGGAGTTATTTTTCTTCGGTTTTTCTGTTGGGAGATCAAGAGATTCAGCTAAGTACCACGTGACAATCCCTCGTCTCGCGATGTTTCACTCACCTTTAGGGATTTTTACTGCCTCCTAAATGCACATGTGTGACATGATCCCCCCCCCCCAAGCCCAGACCCATCGGGTTGGGCGACCTGCACCAAGAGGTTGTGGGAGATTCAGATAAGTACTACGTGACAACCCCTTGTCTTGCGATGTTTAACTCACCTTTAGGCTTTTTGACTGCCTCCTAAACACATGTGTGTGACAAGAGATACAGACTCAAAACAAATGTATGTTTTTATTATAACACCCGGTGTAAATTTTGGCTACTTGTAAAAGGTAGCGCTTTTTTTTATTTTTCAGCTTGATTCTGTCAGTGATGAACTTGCTCTCCCTCTCTAAGTTGATGGCGTTTATCTCCATTCTTTTCCCAAGAGCAGCCTACTCAGAACTATTTGTTGTAATGAAGAAGCCAATCTGCATTCTCAGTACCATGCACCATAATGTGGCGTACAGGCTAGATCAAAAAAAAAAAAACATGTCAATTGACAACTCATGTTCAAATAGCATAGCACTTTCAAATAGTGATGTTTTCATGTTTGAATGTGTGTATGCATGCGCGAGAGAGGTAGAGACAGATTTGACCTCATTTAAGTGGTTACTGGAATATAAAATAAACACTTTCACAAAGGTATAATGAAACAAGTGTGCTTTTATTCAAGAATGTAACTGAATAACAAAAAATTCAAATGACAACAAGATACTAAGAAGACATGATTCACCAGCAGTGAACGTCACTGACAGAATAAAACTGAATCTATACTAATAAAAGGCAAAGCCCTCACTGACTCACTGACTCACTCACTGACTGACTGACTGACTCACTGACTGACTGACTGACTCATCACTAATTGTCCAACTTCCCGTGTAGGTGGAAGGCTGAAATTTGGCAGGCTCATTCCTTACAGCTTACTTACAAAAGTTAGGCAGGTTTCATTTCGAAATTCTACGCGTAATGGTCATAACTGGAACCTCTTTTTTGTCCATATACTGTAATGGAGAAGGCGGAGTCACGTATCGCGTCATCACGCCTCCTACGTAATCACGTGAACTGAAAACAAGGAAGAGATTTACAGCACGACTCAAACGTGGGAACGAAGGTAAATGACGTTAATTGTTGAGTGTCTTTTAATACTGTGTAAGCATACATATTAACACATGTGCAATTAAATGTGTGCATTTACGGGTTGATTTCTCAGGCTTAAAAGCTCGCCTTTTATTAAAAAGGTAAATGCAAACTGTTTTCATTCTGAAAGGCACAAACCACGTTGGATTTCAGCCGTTAAACGCGTAAAAATGTCGGTACACCAGATAAACAAGCGCAACATATTATCAGTTGTATTGTATGCTTACAATACATATAGAAATGTGTTAATCGTTAACTAATAGTATGGGATGGTGTTTTTCGACTCGCGCCTTGATTTAAACAATTCCATGTCTTGGTGGGTTTGCGTAGCTTATTGTCAATATCTTTACACCTCTTTTTAAGACTTATTGACTGAAACGGGCTTTCACGAAAAAAGTTAGCGCTTTGCTACACGCAGGGCCGGATTTTCCTATAGGCTAACTAGGCTTCAGCCTAGGGCCTCAAGATCAAGAGGGGCCTACATTCAAATTGTTAGGAAAATTTTATTATCTCTCATGTAATTTACAAACTTAAAATGGAAGGTGAAAGGGCCTAATAAGTGGAATAGCCTAGGGCCTCTTTTCATATAAATCCGGCCCTGGCTACAGGATACACCCTCCACAAGTTAAGGAAGTAAAAATGAAGGTGTATATTTCTGTTTTATTTAAACCTTTTAAGTTCGTATGCATAGCCCCATTTGGCTGTTTTAGTTTTTTTTTTTCTTTCTTCAGTAATATTTAATCTCCTTAAAGAAAAACAACATATGCATTTTACTTTTTTTGTATCTCTTTAGTAATATTTTAGTGTAAAAGGATAACCAGTATTTAAACCTTTTATGTTACTTTATAAAGTTATTTTACACAGTGTTGAAAAATTAATAAGAAAGCTACATATTTTGGCAAGTGCTGCTTTAATTTTCAATGAAATGAAAAAAGCTCTGCAAGAGAAAACCTCAATGAAGAAGAAACAGTTTGCACTATCTAAAAAGGAGAAACCCTCATTTATAAAGGTTTGCTGCAGATGACTTAACTGAAAATAAATGAATAGTTCCTATGTGTATAATACATATTTATCTATTTGACTTATGCCTTTATTCCAGCAACTTGCAACATCTGAGGTACAATTTGTTATATTACTTTTGTTTTTTGCAGCACAGGCAGGTGAAGTGACTTCCTCAGGGTCACACAGTGGTGTCAGTACCAGGATTTGAACTGACAAGCTCCAGGTTTGCTGAAATATTACTGAAGAAAGAAAAAAAACGAAAATGGGCAAATGGGGCTATACATAAAAATTTGTATCCATCCATTATCCAACCCACTATATCCTAAATACAGGAGACAATCCCTGCCAACACAGGGCACAAGGCAGGAAACAAACCCCGGGCAAGGTGCCAGCCCACCACAGGGCGCACACACCCACACACCAGGGACAATTTAGAATCGCCAATGCACCTAACCTGCATGTCTTTGGACTGTGGGAGGAAACCGGAGTACCCAGAGGAAACCCAGACAGACACGGGGAGAACATTCCAACTTCACGCAGGGAAGCGAACCCGGGTCTCCTAACTGGTACCTTTCACTGCGCCACCTTACCGCCCGCATACAAACTTAAAAGGTTTAAATAAAACAGAAATATATACCTTTATTTTTACTTCCTTAACTTGTGGAGGGTGTATCCTGTAGCAAAGCCCTAACTTTTTTCATGAAAGCCCCTTTCAGTCAATAAGCCTTAAAAACAGGTGTAAAGCTAAACTTGCAGCACCGCTATTCAATTACACTTGCGTAACCCCTCTCCTAAGGGGAGATACTGTGGGATCTGGGCATCAGTCAAAGCACCAATCACAGGCCCGATTAGAAAGCGGGAAGCTGTGATTTGTCGTCTCCCTCCCATGTAACAATCGCAGCCTGTGTTACAACGCACTATGTATGTATGTATATATGTATATATATGTATATGTAGATATGTGTATATGTAGATATGTATATATATATGTACAGTATATATGTATATGTATATATATATGTTTACATAACCTCTTTAACACACTACTTCTCCACTGCGAAGCACGGGTATTTTGCTAGTAATTAATAAAATAAAAAAAAGGCTAACTTTTACAAGTAGCCAAAATTAACACCAGGTGTTACAGACTCAAAACAAATGTATTTTCTATTATAGTAATAATAATAGCAGCTCACTACTCAAAATGATGAGCACCCGGACTCCAACACACAACCTTTTGATTTTTGGACAGCAGCTCTTAACTCTGCACCATCTAAGTAGACATGAACTTTCTGTCGATGACATTAGAGCTTGGGTTTTTAACTCATTGATAGCAACATGTAATTGAATGATTTTTTTTTTGTTTGGTTATATTATTGAATAAGAGCGCACGTGTTTATTTGATATTTCGACTTCAGTCTTCACACATTATACATTTCACATCGGCATTGTGTCAATATTACATTGAGATGACTAATTTTCTGTTTTAGTTATGTGTTTAACAGTTCTTACCTTGCATTTCCTGTCATCCTACATTTACCCAGATTGTTGTAGGCACGAAACACACATGAAATGTATGTATTCCAAAAAACGATATATTATTTACCCTATACAACTCCAGGCACCTCACGCCCAGATAAAGAGACTTGAGCTGGGAGAACTTAAGCTACGTCAGTGCGGGGGGGTGTCGGGTGGGTATTCGATAGCAGGCTCATAACATCACTTAACACTAGAATCACAACCTCTTGCTGCATCCAAACTGTGCCTTCTTTCGCCTTTATGCCTGGTGCAGCTGCGTTGTTCTTATGTGTGAGTGGATGTTTCTTGCAGGGAGGTCTTCTGTTCTCTTTCTCTAATGTAGAACCCTCATCCTCATCTGAATTCACCTCTGTTATAGCACATCTTTGTTTGAAAGCTAAGTGTTAGATCGGGGAGAACATGAATGTGACTGAGAGAATAAAAGTGAATAATGAAACAAAACTCTTAACTTTTACAAGTACCATAAATTTACACCGGCTGTTACAGACTCAAATAAATCAAATGTATGCTTTTATTCTAAATAGTAATTATAGCTGCTCACTACTCAAAACAGTTAGTGCATGAAGGACCCAGGATCAAACCCGCAACCTCTCGACTTGGAAGACAGCAGTTCTTAACTCTGCACCAGCAAAGCAGACATATAGGGGTGTGTGTGGTATCCTATCCCAATTTCTTTTGCTTTGGGTACATTCTAGAAAAAAAGCGCACTTATTTTGTTATATCTTTTGTGAAAGTGTTTATTTGATATTTATACTTCAGTCTTCACACATTATGCACTTCACGTCAGTATTTCATCAATTATTAGTAGAACATGAAAAAAGTTTCTGTTCTAGTTATGTGTTTAACATTTTTTGCCTCGCATTTCCTGTCATCCTATATTTACACAGATCGTTGTAGACACGGAACACACATGAAATGTATGTGTTCCAAATAATGATATTTTATTTACCCTGTACAATTCAAGGCACCTCAAACCCAGATAGACAGACTTGAGCTGGGAGAACATGGTATATGACTAAAGCTGCGTCAGTGGGGGATGGAATAGCAGGCTGCCTGCTGGTTGTGCTGATTGACACATTTGCAAAACAAAAGATGCTGATGGAGAGGTGCAAAGGAATTTAAGGTGGCCCAGGATTATGATTTTTTCATAAGCTTCAGGGATTCTAGTGTTAATTTTCCTCGAAATTCAGCCCATGTAGTCCTGTAATCAACCTAGTCACGCTTCTCTGGATTTTTTTTGTAGTCTGGAGACCAAACCTGCACACAGTACTCCAGATGAGGTCTAACCAGTGCATTATAAAGCTTCAGCATAACCTTGTTTTACTTGTTCTCTTACATATACTATATTGCCTAACATTCTGTTAGTCTTCTTAATGGCTGAAGTTGATAGTGAAAGTCCACTATAACTCCTAAATCCTTCTTATAAGGTGTACTTTTGATTTTCAGACCTACCATTGTTTATTCAAACCTGACATTTTTACTTCATAGGTGTAAAACTTTACACCTTTACTTACATTAGATTTCATTTACCACACATCTGCCTAAGCCTGTATGCTGTCCATATTCCTCTGTAATGACTCAACAGATTCTAGATTATCTGCCAATCCAACCGTCTTGGTATCATCTGCAAACCTGCTTGTTACCTATATTCCTATTGTGAGCAGGGGGCTGATCGCACCCCTAGAGGATACGGACGCTCCTTTAAAAAACGCTGAAAGACTACCTTCACATTGCTCCCTTCCTTGCTGGGCTTACTTGCAACTGCTTTGTCGCGCGATATACACGGTGCTTCGCAAATTTAAAAGCCCAAACAGCACCAATTGGTTTTTGATTGATTGCTTTTCTCTCTCTCTCTGACATTCTGTGCTCCTGACGCTCACTCCTTTAAAGAGGAAGATATGTTTGCATTCTTTTAATTTTGAGACGGAACTGTTATCTCTGTCTTGTCATGGAGCATGTTTAAACTTTTGAAAAAGAGGCAAATGTTCGTTTGCAGTGTTTGAATAAAGTTCCTGTCATGCACAGATGAACGCCGAGGAATTATTTCAAATCGCTCAAAATGTCTCACTCCCTCCCGACCCGGAGGATGATCCGATTCCTGCTCCTCCTACTAACTCTAATGATGTGCTGTCGAAAATGGTTCCTACAGATGACCCAGGGATGTTTCTTTTAGCTTTCGAGCATGAGGCGACTTTGATGGGATGGGAGAAACGAAACTGGGCCGTGATCGTCACCCCTTTTTTTGTCTGGGGATGCCTTACTTGCCTTACGGAATGTGCCTTGCGATAAACTCTGTGATTATGATTTCTTGAGGCGGGAGGTTGTTTTACGTAAAACTACGAGCTTTTTGCCTAAATGTTTTGCGCTTCATGATTGGAAACTGAACATTGACGGTCCCATTCGTGCGCAGATACAAGATTTGATTCATAAAGTTCATTGCTAGTTTGAAGGAAACAAGATGGAGCGCGTTGTGGAAAAGGTTGTCAGGAATACCTGCAGTTCAAAGAGATTAATTTCTTCGTCATGATGTAGAGTCATTGACGATCATAGCCAAACGTTTGGAGGGTTCTCAAACTGTTTTTCAGCCTTCGAGGGATCGCCCAGGGAATGCTCGTCGCTTTGAACGGAGGTTAGAGCATCAACGAGCTGTAAAACCTGAAAATCGGGTTTCATCTGGAAGGCCTCCAGGGGATCCAGTTGTTGATGTAACACCCACATCTGGGTTGGCAGGAGGCCGTGGATATTTCGGCAGTGGAACTGAATGAAGATGCTTCCAGTGTAATCAACCTGGCCACTTGGCAGGGGAATGTCGCCAATCTCCTGCTCAATCGATGGAAATCGGTCTGGCCGAGGTTTGTTGCTCCATCCATCCATCCACCTGCAATAAGTATGCCCACACCTGCTCAGCGCCTCTCACCGGGGGCAACTCTAGACTGGTAGAGAGTCTAGCCCCTCTCAAGAAGATTGGTTCCTGAGTTCACGCTGTGCGTCGCGGTGAGCCCGACTATATCTAGCCGGAGCCTCTCGACCTCGCATACTAGCTCAGGCTCCTTCCCCTTCAGACAGGTGACATTCCAAGTCCCAAGAGCCAGCCAAGGTCCCTGCCTTCGGCCACCACCCGACTCACACTGCACCCAACCTCCTTGGCCCATCCTACAGGTGGTGAGCCCATGGGAAGCGGGACCCACGCTTCCTCTTCGGGCTGTGCCCGGCCAAGCCCCATGGGTGTAGGCCCAGCCACCAGGCGGTCGCCATCAAGCCCCACCTCCAGGCCTTGCTCCAGAGAGGGGCCCCGGTGACCCACGTCCAGGCGAGGGAAAATGCCGTCCAAAGTTTTTATTCTTCATAGTAGGTTTTCTGAAACGCTCTCGTCCCTCACCTAGGACCAGTTTGCCTTTGGTGACCCTACCAGGGGCATAAAGGCCCCGACAACAGAACCCCCTAGGATCATTGGGACACACAAACCCCTCCACCAAGATAAGGTGGCGGCTCGAGGAGGAGAAGTGGTGGAGGGGTTTGCGTGTCCCAAAGATGCATATAATAATAATAATAATTCTTTACATTCATATAGTGCTTTTCTCTCTACTCAAAGCGCTCTTCATGCAGGGAGGACATAAGCCAAAGATCTCCTTACTGTGTACGAAGTTAATTACCAGAATTTGGAGGTTCCAAAATGTAACCGTATAAATAAAACCGTGGTTAGTCACAGGTTAGGGCTGCAAGCCAGGCAGGTTTGAACATCAGTTCATTTGTCCAGTTGAAGCATATATAGAAGGCATCAGCAGCAATCCAGTATATCTAAGAAGATAGAACACTCCCAGTTCCTATATCTCCATGGTGCAAAGAAGCATTTTCACAAATTAGTCATCAGGAAGGAGCGGGCAGTCAAAAGAAAGTTCAGTGAACCACAGAAAGATTCAAATCAGTTGTCCCTGAGGCTGTGAACTCAATCAAGGCATAGTCCATCAAATACAAATTAAACACAACAAGTATTCAGTTGAATAAATAAAACAGACAGGAGAAAATGAAAGAAGTGCAAAAGCGAGAGGTTCAACATGACTTCCTGCACCCCCATACTCTACTTTAAACAATCCTTGAATAACCTACTCATTTTTTTTATCACACTTTTTCCATTTTCCTAAGAAAAACACGCTTACTGAATATCTGCTGCTAGTTAATTTCTTACTATCTTCTCTATTGCTACTGCCACTTATGCCTGATGGGCACCTTAATGCCAGTCTCCTGCCTTCATGCCATGGAAGCAAAAAAAAACACTAATGGGGGGAAAAAAATATTTAAAAAGTCTTGTATAGCTTCTTAGCATTAACTAAAACACAAAATTTTTAGGAGCAAAACGTATTTTTTAATTAACTCTCACACCTCAAAACACAAAACTCTCAACAGGTTGTCTTTCCTTCACAAGGATGATGTCAGCACCACTTATTTTAGAAGCATATATTACTCTCATTTTTCAAATGTGGTCTGTAGTGTTAAAATGCTTTTGTTTTCAAATACGATACAAAATGAAAAATGTCCTAAATTATTCTGTTATGAGGTAGTATAGTTCTTCACCATAAAAACTACATATGGAAACAGTAATTTTCCAGTTTTTAATGAAGATCATTTTAGAAGAATGGGTGCATTTTTCATTTGCAAAAATCTAATATAACTACAGTATCGACAAAGCCCATTTGGTAAAACAGATACAATGGCAGAATAGGAAGAGATTGGAAGTAAAAAATAGATAAAAGGAATATACCGGGGTATGTCTTATCATTCTGTTAAGATTGCAGAATATACTGTTTATATTAAAGGGAGAATTGTCTAGTAGAGAAGAAATTGTGCCCGTATTATTGTAAGTGTCCAGTGACATTTTCTCTATGTATTTAATTTTTAATTTGCATTAATTTCTTTAATTTACGGGTTGGTATTGTATAAACTAAACCTCTAGCGTTTAGCATAAAGACTAAAGATTTCTTTGTATACAACGTATTTGGTAAACAGTCTTCTTTCTCCAATAGCTGGATTTAAAATCGCACATTTCTATAACAATATGGATGAAAATCTGGTGAATGTGTGATCCTGGCAACCATAGATGCAAATGCTATGCAGCTATTGATTGATGTACTGTTTTCTATTTATTTTTTTTGAATATATATGTAGTCCAGTGGGCGAGCAAAGCAAGCAGGGGGCTTTGCCCCCTAGTTATACATAAAAAGATTACTAGTAAAACATCCTCATCTTTTTATCTTTCATTACTGCTCTGTTTCTATAGTTTTCTTTCTCCAAAATATTATATATGAGTGCTTAGACAAACATGATTTTTATAAGATCTGAGACTAATTCCAAATCAAGTTAAAAATTTTGGTGATTATTTTATTTTTTTCCACATAAATAACCCATGTGGATTTTTTTATTATTATGGCAGTTGCATCGTTCTTTTTATATCATTAATTAATACTGTATATTCAGTATTTTAGTGTCATTGGACTCTTGATCACGAAAAATTATAGGTTGCTGGTACCTTCATAAATGCTGACAAGTCTTTTGTAATTTGTATCAGAGAGCCACAAATTAAAGTATTTTGTGCAGCTGAGGCAGACAAACTTATTATGCTACATACTGTTTTCATCAAGTACTATATGACATCCATAAAAGTAATTGTAAATCAAAGCATTGTACAATCTCATATAATGTGGGAAATGAGGTTGGAAACTGTTTAATTTTTTTGTGTCTGTTTCTTGAAACTTTTGTAGAAAATGCTTTGCAGTTGTCCTTAAGATGTTAGTTTTGAGATACTCTTTCAGTCACTATCTTGCTATATTTTTGGAGTGAGTTTCTTTTATTCAGAGGGGAAAGTTGAAGCCTTTTGGGCAGGGACCTTCCTAGACATTCCCAGTCTATCCTCACTACTTGCTTTGAAGCTTTTCCCAGCATCCTGGAGGAGGCTGGGGACACAGAATACAAATGGACCTTGTTCAAAGCCTCCATTGTGGAAGCTTTGGCCTGAAGACCATAGGTGCCTCTCAAGGTGGCAACCCAGGGACTCAATGGTGGACACCAGAGGTGTGGGATGCCTTCAGACTGAAGAAGTGTATTGTTAGCACTGGAAACTTTTGAAGCAGCAGAAGGGTACCAGCAGGCTATAGCCTTGGCTGTAAGGGAGGCAAAACCTGGGTTTGGGAGGAGTTTAAAGAGACCATGCAAAAACCTCTATCAATCAGGCTCAAAGAGGTTCTGACAAACCATCAAACGACTTAGAAGGGGAAGGCTGTTCTCAGTAAGGATGGATAAATGCTCATCTGGACTGAGGATGTGTGGCAGTGGAACTTTCAGCTAATAAATTTTTCTGTATGATTGTGTAAATAAACACTACATTTGCTCCTGTGTGGGTAGAAAAAAAAAAGTTCCTCAGATTTTGGGAAATATTTTGAAAAACTACTTGTTACTTGTACTTATTCTTGTTGCTTAATTCAAAGCTAGTGCTGGTAAGGCAGTAAGTGGTAGCTAAAACAGGCAAGCGTGTAAGTAAATAAACCCATGTTGTAGCAGCAGATAGTTAAAAATAACAGTGACTCCTTAGTGGAAAGAAGTTATGGCATATAAATAATTTGATAGAACACGATATAGCACTTGTACATTCATGTGCCTACTATAGTAGAAAGTGAGAGCACATGTGTTCATAAATAAAAAAAGTACTTATTTGAAGTATAGGTAGGCCATTAGCTTGAAAGTATCAAAGAGAGAGGTTCAACTGTACTTAGAAAGGCATCTAGCTAGGAAGCTCCAATCAGGCACAAGAGGCTACAGAAACAGACAAGAGAATAAGTGAATAACTAGTGGCGGATAGTGAGTAAGTGAGTTTTCTTAGTAAGAAGAAAAAATAGGGTAAATAGTTTACAGGATAGAACAGTTCTTACTTGACAGGAAAGTAAACCAATTAAGAGAACGATAGTTTAAGGGTTCATTAATACAAAAAAATTCAAACAGTGTGAATGAAGAACTTCAAAGTAAGGAACTTATAAATCGGGTGCAAACTTAGGAGAACAGGGAAGACTAAAGTTAACCTCAAAGAAGGACAAACAGCAGGCAGTCAAAGAGTTGAATATTACAGAAGCTTATGGCCAGGTTTATACTTCACGCGATATGACACAATGCATGCTCCAGCAGATGCCACTGCTATGCAACCGTTTTACTCTTTATACTTGCATGCATACTTTACATAAATCTGGAAGATTCCACCGGGTGGCAGTGCAAGATATCATCACGGTAAGAAAACGTTCGGCTTTGCTGTGTTGTGAATTGCCTGAAACATCCATTAAATTTCCGAGGACATCTTCCCACAATATATCTAAAAAGGATGTTTAATGATTACATCCATCAGTCCGGGGATGTGCCTATTCCAGCAAGCATCGGGCACGAGAAAGAAACAAAATCCCTGGATGGAGCATCAGCTCATCGCAAGGTGAACACAAGCATACACATACACAAGCGTCATTTTAGCATCATCAGATCCCCAAAACTTCATGTCTTTGGAAGGAAACCGGAGCACGCTGTGGAAATCAACCAGGAAAACATGCAAACTCCAGGCAGGGAACACAAGGGACGTGACTCCCAGCGAGGCAGCAGCGCTACCGCTCTGCCACTGTGCCACCACAACATGTGTAATTATTATCAGTATTCATTATTTAAATACATTTAACGACTTATTTGTAAAATGTAACATACATACTTTAATGCATCTCATCATGAAAATGATATCAAGTATAACTCTAAGGATTGTAAATGTGCAGAGAGCTGGAATATCATAAATGTAATGTGTTCTGTGTGTGGCGATTGCTGCTGTCAGTTCAGGAGGAAGACCCAGAAGCATGTAACGATTAACAACTGGGTTGGTTTTAAGATGACATTTACAACAGTCTACTTTAATGGTAAAGTAAACTTTGAGTTTAAAGTGGACATTTTGCAATTTTTCACCATGTTCTTCATTTTTTTTCTCTGTGGCTCAAATACAATGCCGTACATTCTGATGCTGTTGTGAAGGTGCCAAAATAAAAAAAAAAAAGACGGCACAGAAGATGGTATGCAAGACTTTTAAAATGTATTGTGCCATTACATTGTGGAATGTGCGACGTTTGAATATAAAAGCACCACCAATGCATTTGTATATTGGCATTTTGCTTCACCACATCAAACATTGAAGCATTCACATCGATCCGCATAGCGGCTTCCTGTCACATGTAGATAGTAAACAGAGACTCTGACGTCATATTCTGACTTTGAGATAGTTCAAACTAGGTTAATGGGGTGGCAAGGAATAGTAACCTAAATTTTAACCCAGGGTTTTAGTGCAAAAATAAAATAAGTAGCACATTAAAATAGCTGGCCTTAATGCTAGAAGTATCAAAAGTAAAGCAAGTGAATTGGAGTTATATGTAGCTGAGCATAATTAATGATATTATAGCAATAACAGAAACCTGGCTAAATAGCAAAGATTGGTATGAGTATAACATAGATGGGTACATATTTTTTAGAAAGGATAGACAGAACAGAAAAGGGGATGGGGTTGCTGCTTATGTTAAACAGAATTTAAACACAAGTACTCTGCAGTTGAATGATGAGCCACATCTTAATGAGTTCTTAAGAAGGTTAGTGAGTACATATATAAACCCTTGATGCATATTTTTAGGAAGTTACTTACAATCTAGAAATTGTGAAGAACTAGAAAAGAGCAAATGTTATCCTGTTATATACTGTAAAATGTGTAATTGGGCAAATCCAAGCAACTATTGGCCAGTACGCTTAACGTGTATCACAGGTAAATTAATGGAAGGAATTATTAAGGAAAAGATTGAGCCAAATATGGCAAGAACAGGAGCTTTTCTCAACAATCCACATGAGTTCAGATGAGAGAGGGCGTGTTTTACTAACAAGCTGGAATTCTATGAGGAAACAATAAAGGGAATGGTCAATGTGGTTCATACAATATTATTTATCTTTAAGAAAACATTTGATGAGGTCCCAAATGAGATGTTGGGCATCGAACTAAAAGAGGTAGAAGTTCAGAGAGTAGTGTGTGGATGGGTTCAAAGTTGGCTCAAACACAGGAAGCAACAACATAGCCCAAAAATCATACAAGGAACTCCTGAATGGGGCTTTACCAGGCCCTGTTTTTTGACAGCCCCCCCCCCCCCCCCCCCTTAAGAAGATAAGGAAAAACTCCAAAAAAAAAACCTTGTAGGGAAGAAATCTTGGGAAAGGCAATTCAGAAAGAGGCCCTCTTCCAGGTAGGTTGGGCATGCAATAGGTGTCAATAAATGAGGTAAATACAATACACAAAACAGTACACAAGTAGCCCTCTTCATAGAGCTAGATAGACAATCTCTCATTGCCACCTTAGAAATATGATATAATAGTAGAAGCTACTTTGTTTTTGCACTGTTTCCCTCACCAAGTACAGGTGCAGAGTGCCACAACAACTCTCCAGGCAAAATGCAAGAATAGATTAGGCCACTCATGAAATAGGGAACTATCACATATGAGGGTAAAGATTTGTTCAAATAAATCAAAAACAAAGTAGAAAATAATTAACAAAATTGATAAACAACAATATCTGTCCATCAGCTATTTGTAGAATCACTGCCAGAATGTAGAAAAGGTTTCAGACAAGAGATGCACAGTCAAAGCCCTTGAGACCTCGGCCAATATGCTGCCTTCTTCCTATTGGCCATTCTATAGCCGAGTCAGTGCTGGGCCAGCCAGTCTTGATGAATAGACCCTTCTATCCTGATGACTCTGGCACTCCATCTGAGATGACTTTTCCCTGGCAGGCAAACATCTTGGCAGTAGAGTAATGGCACCAAGTGCCACATGAGGATACTCTAAAAAGGAACAAAGTAGGGAAGGGTTAGTAACAGTTTATAAATATTGTATTACTTATATTTTAGTACAAATGACTAAGAACAGAGATGCAGTATGTACAGCTAATCAGCAACTCTACTCAAGATATGCTGAAATAGTGAGTCTTCAGCCAAGATTTAAAAACTGAGACTGAATAGGCATGTTTTACAATACCAGGCAGACCATTCCACAGCTCTGGGGCCATGTAACTAATGTGGCGGATTGCCGGGGCCCATGCCCGGCCAGGACGCCCCTACAGTATATGTTCCGGGGGAGAAACCATGGGCTATTCAATACCACCCCCTGGAGGCTAGATGGCAACCCCCCTGGGTTGCAGTAGTGCCTCGGACACACTCAGGACTTCATGGGAGTTGGAGTTTGGCGCAGCCCTGTTGGGTCCCGCAGGCACTACCAGGGGGTGCTGCAGCTGGAGCTCCTGAGCATAGACATAGAATTACTAGACACCACATGACCAGCAACATCATAAGTCCACGTCGCCGCCATATTGCAAGTGGCACTGCTGTACAGTGAAGTAATGAATAATGTGCTGTTTGGGATTGTACAAACCGCTGTACGCTCCAAACCAGATCCCAGGGGATTACATTTCATAGGTAAGGCTGAACAATTGTTTTGGTTATATTTGGCCATTAGAAAATCCCGTTTTATAATCTTAGCACTCAAGGTCACCTTACAATAAAATTAAACAACATTAGTAAAATTAAAACAAGAGAATGATAAATCAAAAAGCAATAATTAGCAAACAAACAAAGATAACTGTCAGTAACCGTGCCAAATTCACAATTGGTATGCCAGTTTGAAAAGATAAGTTTTAAGGGCAGTTTTAAAATGTGTTATTGAATCGAGCTGACGTATACTGTATGAGAGGGAAGAGAACTAGAGTTGAGTTAAGAGTTGAGGAGCACTATGAGAGACGCTCGAGCTCCCATAGAGCAGAGTTTGATGTGTGGTACAGAGAGTAGAGCTGCAGATGAGGATTTGAGTGAGCGAGAGGAATGCAAGTCTGTAGGAGATCAGTGAGGTTGTGGAGAGCTTTAAACGTTAAGAGCTGTATTTTTATTGTATTCTATAGTTAACAGGGAGCCAGTGAAGTTGAGAGAGAATAGGTATTATATGTTCAGTGGACTTAGAACAGTTTATTATCCTGGCAGCAGAATCTTGAAGAAGTTGTAAGCGATGGATAAGTTTTTGTGGGATCCCAGATAGAATAGCCTTATAGTAATAGATAGATAGATACGGGAGGTGACAAGGGCATTAACCAATACTTCAGTAATGTGTTGCGTAAGAACAGGACGTCTAGAAATGTTTCGAAGATGGAAGAAGGCAATCCGAGAAATGTTACTTATATGGGAGGAATTATTTAATAATGGTACATTATTATTATTATTTAATAATTGCCATTATTAGTGTATAAATGGATATAAATAATTGCATGTAAACGATTCGCCAAAATCTGTTGTATGTAAACGATACTGTTTTAAACATTATTGTTTTTTCATCAGAAAACCCGGTTTCCATGTCTACCTGTATTAGTTTAAAAGGCACTTTTGCCACTCGCAATAGGGCGGACGCGCTGACATATCGTGTCGACTGGGCAACACAGTGAATGCGGCGTCTATCTATATATGTCTATGCTCCTGAGCCCTTATGGGCAGTGTTTTCGCCACACCCGGAAGTGCTGCTGAAACTTATAAAAAGGAGCCAGCAACCACTACTCAGATAAGCCAGAGTCGGGAGGAGGGAGACAAAGCTGCCAATGAGGTGTGGAGGACTTAAGAGTTTATTTGGTGTTTGTGTTTTTGGGTGTGCTTTTGCGGGACTGTGTTGTGGCTGAGGGACACAGGGAAGACATGGCCCCCAGCTGAAGAAGAAAATAAAATATTTTTTGTTTTATTTTAACGTGCCTCAGTTGTCAATCTGTGTCAGGTCGGGTGCATATATAGCGCCTTTATCACACTAAACACTCAGCCTCCCACTGTTATTTTATTAATCCTTGGTGTCTAAGCAGGCCAACATTTTGAGATCTTAATGTGCACTTTGGTTTGAAAAGTTCAGATAATTAAGTAGGGTCTTTGCAATTTAAGACTATTTGTTAAAAGGAGGATGTTGAAATCTGTTCTAAACTCAACTGGGAACCAATGTAAGGACTTAAGAAAAGGAGCTATGCATTTGTACTTTCTTGTTCTTGTAATAATTTTTGCAGCAGCATTTTCAAATAGGTGAAAGCTGTATAAAGAACGATTTGAGCAGCCAGTGAATACCTCATTGCAGAAGTCAGTCCTACTAGAAATGCATGAATTAATTTCTTAGTACCCTGCATTTTAGAAAACACCTTAATTTTCCAACATTTCTAAGATGGAAAAAACATGTTTTGGGTAGTCTTGTGGTGTGTGCTTTAAACGACAAGCTATTTTCAAAGATAATGCCTAGATTGCTGGCTGGTTCAGTAAAACTAGTGGTGATTACAACTGAGTTAAATAATGACAAAATATTGTTCAGTATCGTTCCCTACAGTAATCAACATTTCTGTCTCATCTGTGTTCAAAGATAAGTAGTTCTCGTCCACCCACTCCTTAAACTCACTACCACATCTAATATTGAGAAAATGTGATTTTGTCTGAAAGAAGTGACAATAATAGTTTACAGTGAAAGCTTGTAACTTTTGTTTTAAAGAGAGCCACTGTATTCAGAGCCTCCCTCAAGGTCAGATTATAATTTAATGTTAGTTGATCTGAATTGATTTCCACAATTCCACTTGATTTATCCAAAATATCCACAAATTTTAAAGCAGAGTTACAATCTAGATGTTGCACCATCTTTGTTATAATCTGTGAATTTTTCAAAAGGAGCAGAACCAAATCAAACATAATTAAGTACTGGTGACAAATAACTTAATTTAACAGATTAATATTTAAATTTTGAATTTCAACTCTGTAAGTTATAATAAGATCTGATGTGTGGTTATGACTGTGAGTTGGGCTGTTGATAATCTTATAAGATCGTACTAAGTTTAACAAATAATTAAAACATTTCCTAAAAGTTTCAATTTTCACATCAATGTGTACATTAAAATCTTCCATCAGCACTACATAATCATAATTTATAGTCAAATCACATAAAAGGCTGCCAAATTCAGTCATGAACAATGAATATGGCCCTGGTGGTCTGTAGACTAACATTATAATTGTGCTAAAATCTGTTTTAGTATTTACACTTAGTGTCTCACAGGATGTAAATTCACCTACATTTTTAGAAGCTATTTGCATTGTGTCATAATATATTATTCAAAGTGAACCTACTTGACCAGAATCTCTAGATTTATGAAAGAATATGTATCCTTTTGGTGATGCCTAAGCTAGAGGAATAGTGTAAGAGTTCCTAAGCCAGGTTTCAGTAAGAAGAAACAAATCAGATTTTGTACTTAATATAATATCAAAGCAGCTTTATTTCCAAAAGAGTCAATGTTTAATAAGCAGTATTTAAAACTGCACAGATGTTTCTGAACTAAGGATATATTTTTTTTGTTTTAATATGAATTAAGTTGCTATTATAGGTTTTTCCTGGAGGATGTTTTTTTCTTGGTTTAATTATGCTTCTTATTTTTTGGATATCAATATAACATGTGCATGTATCAAGACTAAATTTATATGGTGCTCCATAACAGAGATTCTGGGAAACAGGTACAGGATAGTAATCCGTGCGATAAACATTGGCTTGTGATTTAAGATCACAAGACTGTGGTCTGGATGGTGTCCTGATAATTCAACATGGCAGTTTTGCTGCCATATTTTGGGATAAAACAAAAGATCCGTTTCCAGTTAGGATGAGGACCATTTCAAATCCAGGCCTCTCCTAAAAATCAGCCCAGTTGTTCACAAAGGCTATGCTTTTATTTGCACACAAGGTCTCTAATCAGCAGTGAAAGGAACGCAATCTGCCATAAATCTCATCCCCTCTATATAATCTTGTTAAGAGGCCAGACACAAATAAATTCTGTCATTTTCTTTTTGCCTTTGTGCATTGAAAGATGACTTTCCCCTTTAATAGCTCAAATTGGTGTAAATAAATATTGTTAGTGCTGACATTCAGTGATTAGGTAGATATTTCATCATCGTCCAGAAGGTCTAATTAGCCTCTATGCCAGATAGATGCCTTCACCCCTGGGGAGGTATTTAACATTAACTGCTGGATTAACATAGTTCGGAATTCTAACATTCCACCCTATGGAATCACCAATTGTGAGCACTTTATTGTTCTCGCACTCTACAGTCACGCTGCAGAGAGCTGAGAATCTATTTTTGAATTGATTTGGTGACCTGGGTGCCAAAAGTAAATTTTGACTTCTTAGACCGCTGTCTCACAGTTAACCACTCACCCTGTTCAAACCAGAGTTTATCTTTATCTTTGTCTGCAGTAACATTGGTGCTTTGTTTGTTCAGTTGGATCACTAGGAGACCATCAGCTTTGAGCTTTCATCACCCACTGGGCAATTGACTTTGCGCTATTGGTTACTTCTCCTTGTCAGATGTTGGCTTTTACTTGTGTTGAGCTTTACATTTGTATTTAATTTTTTTTTCTTTTTATTCCAGATTAGTTTTTCAGATGTTTCTGGTTCTGTAAAAAAAAAAAAAAACAAAAAAAAAAACAGTTCATATGTGGCAGCTGCTCGTGTTTTGCTCTTTCGCAGGGGGTTATGGTGTGAAGGACCTTATCAGAATGTGGGTGATGTTAAGAGTGGTGTCCCATGGGGGTCACTGCTAGGGCTGCTGCTATTTTTAATGTATATTAATGATTTGGCTAGAAATATAAGTAACAAGCTGGTTAAGTTTTCAGATAGTACCAAACCAGTTAGATTGGCAGATAATCTAGAATCCGTTGAATTATTACAGAGGGATTTAGACAGCATACAGGCTTTGGCAAATTTGTTCCAGATGAAATCTAATGTAAATTATTGCATGCAGTAAATAAAAATGTTATGTTTTTCCATTAAGAAGGGTAACAGAATGTTATATTATATAGGACGGTATGTAGAGTATAAGTCAAATGAGGTTGTGCTGAAGCTTTATAATGTGCTGGTTAGACCTCATCTGTAGTACTATGTGCTGTTTTGTTCTCCACACTATGAAGAAGACATAACAGTGTTAGAAAAAGTCCAGAGAAGAGCACAGCTAGGCTGATTCCAGGCCTACAGGGGATGAGTTATGAGGAAAGATTAAAAGAGCTGAGCCTTTTCAATTTAAGCAAACGAAGATGAAGAAGAGACATGATTGAAGTTTTTAAAATTATGAAGGGAATTAATGCAGAGAATCAAGATTACTACTTTAAAATGTTTATCAAGACCACAGGGACACAGTTGGAAACCGGTTAAAGGTAAATTTAGCACAAACATTAGGAAGTTTTTCCATACACAGAGAATCATAGACGCATGGAATAAGTGACCAAGTGATAGATATTAGGGCTCTACAGACTTTAAAAACTAGACTTGATGTTATATTAGAAGAATTAAGTGGATAGGACTGGCGAGCTTTGTTGGTCTGAATGGCCTGTTCTCATCCAGTTTGTTCTAATATTCTAAAAAAAATTAAAAAAGAACTAAACATTCATTCAAATTCATTCAATCAATCATGCAACTTAAAATCTTTTATTGAGTGCATTTGTCTCATTTTAAATTCTCCAAAATATTTTCAGGACAAGATTCAACCTGTGAAAGTTGCAATTTAGCTTCAGCCTCAGTTGGCCACATGTTCTGGGCGTGCACCAAATTAACATCATTCTGGACCAAAATCTTTGCATGCCTATTAGACAGCCTTGGTGTCACAATCACACCGAACCCATTAACAGCAGTGTTTGGTGTACTCCCAGACAGGCTTAAAGTGGAAAAGGACAAACAAATTGTATTTGCCTTTACCTCACTACTAGCACGTAGACTTGCTTAACTGGAAGAATCCCACCCCACCACTTTTAAGTCACTTGAAATTAGAAAACATCAAATTCTCAGTTAGAGGATCTGTTCAAAACATTTTTTTTAAATATGGCAGGATTTAATCAATAACATTTTAGAATAAGCTATCAGTTTGGGAAAAAGGATACCCTTCCTTTCTTGTTCCTTTCATAGAGTAGCTTTGGTTGCTGGTTCTCATCTCTTTCTCTTGGAAGGGGGCTGAATTTTTCTTTGTATGCTTTGTTAAGTTTTACTTGACTGTATGGAATGTTATCTGCTTCTAATTAAAATCAATTAAAAAAAAAAAAAAGTAACTCAACATTCAACCCTTACCCTACAAAGAGATCAATGCACATAGAGAGCCCTGTCTAAAAGACTTTGTACAGGATAAAACAAACCAGTAAATAAAAAGTTAAGCACAGACCTGTTATGTTTTCTTTGGAATTAATGAATTTTTGTTAAGTTCTGAAAAGGTTATAAACAGAACTTTGTAAAAATACTCTTAATTTGTTTTTCAATATGATATGATATAGAACATTACTTTTTCAGTGAGTTATAGAAATACAGTTAATAATAAGACATTTTATTTATGTAGCATCTTTCCCATGCTCAAGACACTTCAGAGTCTCAGTTAGAAACAGCAGGTATATGTAACATTGGATACAAATGTTTCCTGAATAGAACACTAAAACAGATTGATACAGGATACATAAAGCATTATATAGAATAAAAGACAATAAACCCAAGTAAAATACTAAATTCAATACTAAGATAAAAGCCTAGCAGACAACCATTTGTAATATTATACACACACAAATTATACTGAGCATCTGGACAGAGAGGAAAACTGAAAGAGGGCAAAATGTCAGTTTAAGTTAAACACCTTCCTGAACAGATGAGTTTTAAGTTGTTTTTTAAAAGAATGAATTGAGTCAGCTGATCTAATTAATTTTGGGAGGACATTCCAAAGCCTGGGTGCTATACAGCAAAAGGTTCTGTCACCCTTAGATTGCTGGCAACTGTAGGGCACAACAAGATTGCCAGAATCTGAGGACCTTAGTAGACGAGCATAGTGATGGAGAAAATCACTGTAGTCCGGTGCGAGGCCATTTAAAACTTTATAAGAAGATAATAGAATTTTATATTGATTCCTGTAAGACACAGGGAGCCACTGGAGGCAAAGCAGGATGGATGTGATGTGCTCACTGTTGCTGGTTTGTGTTAGGACTCTTGCAGCAGAGTTTTGAATCAACTGGAACTGTAATATAAGATTAGAAATAACACCTGCCAGTAGGGAGATAGAATAATTGATGTTGTATGTGATAAAAGCATGGACAATTTTCTCTACATTAGAAAAGGAGAGGAGTGAGCGAATATTGGATATGTTGCAGAGGTGAAAGTAAGAAAGTTTCTTAATGTGATTTATGTGGGTGGAATAAAAAAGGGAGGAATCAAAAATGTCACCAAGATTTCTTGCATCAGAAGAAGGTCTGATGAGATTACTGTCAAGAGTGACTGAGAAGGATCTCATTTTCTTAAGTTGTACTTTAGTGCCAATTTGCAAGAGTTCAGTTTTGTTGCAATTTCATTTCACTGAGGCAAGTTGTGAGCTGAGAAAGCCCTGATGAAGTGTCACTTTTAATAGAGTTTCACTCTGAAATAGAGTTGAGCATCATCTGCATAAAAATCATAACCCAGTCCATAGCTACGAAGGATTTGGCCAAGGAGAAGCATATAGATACAGAAGAGCAGAGGACAGAGCCCTGAGGAACCCTTTGCATAACTGGTACTAAGCTGGATCTGTTTTTGCCAAGACTAACAAGCTCTTGCCTGTCAGTCAGGTAGGGCGTAAACCACTGGAGGGCAGTGCCAGAGATAAGCAGCATGTTCTCCATTCTGGACAGTAGAATGTCAACTCCGACATTGCTAAGATCTTATAATAATAAGATAATAATTTAATAAGATCTTACAGAATTAATATGCTGGTTTGTCCAGAGTCTGCTGCCATAAGCAAATCATTGGTTACCCAAAACAGGGCAGTTTGACAGCTATGACACACCTTGAAACCAGACTGAAAGGGTTCCATCAAATTATTAGATGTTAGAATTAATTAATTATTACAATTAGTGAGTTGGGAGGCTGCAATACACTCAAGAACTGTTGACAAAAAAGGTAAGTGAGAGATGGGCCGAAAATTAAGATCAAGACCAGAATTTTTTTAACACTGGGGTTACAAAAGTGATTTTAAAAGTGGCTGGCACAAAGCCAGTATCAAGGAATATACTGTATTTATTGTTGTATTATTGTAACAGTCGGATTATGGCATGAAGGCAGAATTTAAGAAATGTGGTGGGGATGGGGTCCAGTATACAAGTAGTCGGCCTCATCTTACAAGGCAGGACATTAACAAATGTAGGTGTGACTGGTAAAAATTTAGAAAAGGAGCTGGATGGAGTGGGAAGACAAGGAAAAATGTAAATGGATGATGGATTTATGTTAGTTGAATTATTTAGATCTTTAAGTTTATTGAAGAAAAAGTGGAGGAGTGGTTATTGAGCCAGATTCAAGCTGAAGTAGTTTATTAACTGCAGAGAGCAAAACTTTTGGGTTATCATGGCCACTTTCTATTATTCTGTCGTAATGTGTGTTCTTGGCTACAGCTAGTGCATCCCTGTAAGCCCTTTGATGGTCAAAGAAAGACTGGATATGCACGGTGTGAGAGAACATGTACACATGAGAGAGAACCATTTACACATGGAATAAGTTACCAAGTAATGTGGTAGACAGTAAGACTTCAGGAACTTTCAAATGTAGATTTGATGCTATTTTGGAAGAATTAAATGGATAGGACAGGCAGCTTTATTGGGCTGAATGGCCTGTTCTCATTTAGGTTTTTCAAATGTTCCTCTTTAAAATGTATATAACAGGGAGTGTTAGGTCCATGGACGGTGTGGACACTTTTTGTGACTGAAGACAGAGAAGAAATTAAAATTAGTAAAAACCTTTTATTGATACATACCAGACAAGGGTAAAATGACAGAGAAATACAGTCCTAGGTCACCGCACTTCATCTGCCTCGAGCGCAGATATCCTTGCTCTTTTATAGCTTTCTAGTCTCCTGATCGTAGACCACGTAAGCAATAAAAATAGCGTCCTGACTCATTTTGTATTATTCCAATTGGTAAAGTCTTTACCCTAAAGGTATATTTTCTTGTCACACACACCATTGAAAGAAAACTTCCAGAAAGTATATATGCTTTTTGTCACGTACGCAAAACATAAACAAGTTTGATCATTCTGTCCTATTTTCTGTACTTACACACATACATTTTGTTCAATTACATCATTTTATGTTTTTACAACGGTCCAAGTTCAATGCTGGGAAATGCACTGTGAAAAAGTCATTCCGCTTACAGCACACCCTCAAATCTACAAGAGCAACAAAATACCCACAACAGAAATCAGTCATGACAAAAATGAAAATTTAATGCTTGTATTAAAGAATCTTTCAGCATACATATTTACAATCACCAGGGAGAACCCCAGTAAAAGATGACAAAGATAAATGCAGCTGTTAGCTGAGGTGATGTATGCCAGGATATGGTTGTACATTTGTATATCTTTAAGATGAGACAATTTTTGGTATATTACATTAATTATTTAAGTGTGTTTTTCAGCACTCCCCCATATTAGAAAATCTCTTTGGAACAAAATGTTTGTATTTGGTTTCTCCTAAGCTGAAGAAATACATTTTTCTCACAGCCTGTTATAGCATCATAATGAAGAAAAAAGGAGTGTATAATAAAAAGGTAAATTAATCAATGTCACTTAATAATAGGTAGAAATAAAATATATACTTACATGAAAGAATAATATGTCTTTAAGTAAGTTATAGGAATGTAGAGCTTACAGAATACATAGCCTACAGTGATACAATTAATTATTGGTTGAACATCATAACTGCCTGCATAACAGCCACTGAATAAACTAGAGTGGCCAATCAGATCACATCAGAGATATTTAAAAATAGAAATGTGAAAGCAAATTAATGAAACTAACCAAATTAGAGAGGAGTGGACAAAAATAATACAAAGTGATTAATAAAAAAATGATACTTTAATCAATGCATTGTTTAGTAAAACACTGTACATTTTGATGAGTTTATCACAGTAACAGTTCATTAGAAAGTATTAATACTTTTAAAGTGTAATTCATGTCACATGGAGTACCAAGACATAGTTTTCCTAACATAATGTAATGTACTTGTTAAGGGGTAAAATTTCACACAAACATTAGGAAGTTTTTCTTTACACAGAGAACCATAGAAACTTGGAATAAGCTACCAACCAAATAGCATTGTAGACAGCTGGACTTTAGGGACCTTCAAAACTCAGTTTTTTTTTTAGAAACGTTAGGTGAATAGGACTGGTGAGCTTTGTTGGACTGAATGGCTTGTTCTCATCTAGATTGTTCCAATGTCTACAATGATCTGTGTAAATGTAGGATGACAGGAAATGTGAGGCAAGAAATGTTGAACACATAACTAGAACAGAAAATATTGTCATGTGTCATAGTAATAACAACAAAATGTTGATGTGAAGTGTATAATGTGTGAAGACTGAAATCCAAATATCAAATAAACACTTTGCCTAAAAGTGTGGAAAGTAACCCCCGAGGAAGACAGGAATAGTTAATAATAATAATAATAATAATACATTACATTTATATAGCGCTTTTCTCAGTACTCAAAAAGCTATCCACACAGGGAGGAACCGGGAAGCGAACCCACAATCTTCCACAGTCTCCTTACTGCAAAGTTGAATCAATCAGTCTGTTTTCAGTCACAGATGAGTACATAATCCATGTTTTACAAAGCAGAAGAGCAAAGGTCCCCTGTTTCACTCGACCTTTAATAATTTTTCCCCTTCCCCTTACTTATCAATAAGCACAATATGTTTATGTAAGCATTTCATCTTACATTATGTTTCTATTTTCTGTCCATTGCAAAAGGGGCTCTAAAGAAGTAAAAGTCATCTTTCCTGTGTCTAACGGACACATTCTAAATAAAGAAGTTGTCCTTGGTCAGCTTACTGCAACCTGTCTTATGAATAATGAATTATGAATAATGCCTATATGAATAACCTGCCGTTATAGCAAAAACAGCTTTTAACCCTTAGTAGCTTGCAAACAGTTTTGTTTTGTTATACCTTTAAAAGGTATAACAAAACAAAAGTGTTTTTTTTTCCAAGAATAAAACTGAAAGCAAAGAAACTGTTCAATTTACTTGTTGTTGTCAATGTGTGAAAACTGAAGCCCAAATATCAATTTATATGTAGTATAGTAAAGACGTTTGCGTGCATGTGTGTGTTTGCGTCTTTCACTGTGGAAACGCAGTGGTTTAACAGATATCTGCTTCGCTGGTGCAGGGATAAGAACTGCTGTTTCATAATAAAAGACGTTGTAGGTTCGATCCCGGATCTTCCCCGCATTTAGGGCTTTCAGCAGTGGGCTGCTATTATTGTTATTATTATATAATAAAAGCATACATTTGATTCAAGTCTCTAACAAATCAACAAAACAAGTGTGCTTTTATTCATGAATAAAACTGATTAAAAACCGTTTACTAAACTGTAACACTTTAAACAGCACATGTTCAGAAAGCCTATTTTCTGTGTGATTTTTAACCAGGATATGAATGTAAGTCACTTGATTAGATTTGTACTTACTCCACAGGGTTTCCCGGCTATCAAATAGGCAACAGGACCGATACTGACAAAAACTGTGAGGATTCAGAGGGGGAAACTGGCATAGTTCAACAGATCTTATTGAAGTTAAATCCATTAAGGCAAAATGTAGGAGCAGAGTCCAACAAAGATGTTCTAACAAAAACAAGCAAAGGTGTACCACTAGGCATAAGACAAAAAGTAACCAAAAAAAAAAAACGGGGAAAATGCAAAATTTTAAAAATCACAAAGATACCGAAGGAGAATTTGGCAAAAGAATTTTGCAGTGGCATAATGTTTCAATAAAGTGCCAAACTTCTCTTTTATGTAACTTCCCAATTCTGTAAAGCTACTCCTGCCCAACTAATGTTAAGTGACAAAAGACATTGATAGGGGAGCCAGGGGGTAATGTGAAGACAAAAGAGGTTTTGTATATTGGAAAATGGAATTTTATAGGGCTAAGCTAAGTTTGTTACTTGTTTCACCTCACTTTAACTTCTTATTGCGTGGGAGATTTTCTGTTGCACAAACCCAAGCAGAAGCGTGCATGTCTCACACACAACAAATGTTGAAAAAACTCACTGGAGGCAATGCATGTCTTTTTAAACTGCTAAATGAACTATTTTAAGTTGCTGTAATTGACTTCTTTTCCTTAATTTTTCCTCAGTTGTTGCACCTCCGAAACTGGTTCTGGATGACCCTGCAGCTACACTCTTCAAAGTAAGTTAAAAGGCAAATTTTGATTCACTTTCTGTATTTTATTTACATCTTTAATAGATAATCAAGCAGTTATTTATATTTTTGGGCAAAGCTTGATAGATATCTATTTATTCAATAAACATGCAAACTTTTGAAGAAAAAAGGAAAATAAATAGGAGTAAAGAAAATGATCCGGTGTGGCAACACATAACGGGAGCAGCCGAAAGAAGAAGAAGAATGGCTTATTAATGATTGTGAAATCAATAATATCAAATTCCTCTAGTATATGAACTGAACTGCTCAGTGAATGAACCATTGAAGAGAAGCTGCCAAAAAAAATCATTAAGATTCAACAAAATACTAACTTTGTACTAAAATTTTATAAGAACATTGGCACAGGTCATGTTGAAAGATTTTTTTGCCAACAGCAATAAAGAAGCAATGCTGTCCACTATATTCCTGTAGGGATGAAATGCAAATGCTATGTACCATGCCATAGTGCATATTGTATGTAATAGTTTGGCTTTTGTGTGAAAGAATAAGGGATGATTATTGTCAGGAGCAACTGCATGAGTTAGCTAGTTAGTTAGTTAGTAAGAAGGAAACTGGACTTTAATCCATTTTAGGAGGACATACAGACAGATAGAAAAAGAAAGAAAGAAATTCATTTTTTTAAGGGATCTGATACTTGCTTGTCTTCTACAACTTAAGCAAAGTTAACATTTTTGGCAGACTTCATAATAACTGCTTATATTCTGGATTGTACTTATTTCATTGTTAAGGTTTATGTGTTAGTGATGTGAGGATATGTTTATTGCCGTTTTCTTGCCATTATCATTGGAATTTACAGCATTCTAGGGTGTAGAGAGTGTAGCAACAGTCTGTTCCAACTCTGCTTTAATATATACAGAAGGTTTTTAAGTAATCAACAGAAGTTGGGACAACCGTGCAAATTGTTTGCTTCAGCTTGCAAGGCTTAATTTACTTTAACACTAGAATTACCAGAGCCTACGAAAAAACTCGTAAATCCGTCCCACCTTAAATCGCGTCTTAGATCCGTTTGCACCTCTCCGCCAGAGTCCTTTGTCATCTAAATGTGCTGATAAACAAAAGCTACAAAAGAACGAATTTCTCCTAGCTCATGGCTTGCCTTGATTTGATTATCTGGGATTGAAGTGGAGTTTTAGAGTGGAAATAATATAGTGTTATTTGGAATACACGCATTTCATGTGTGTTCCGTTTCTATAGTAGTCTGTGCAAGCACATTTTTAAAACAGAAACGTTTTTCATATTCTAATCGTAAATGACAAAATGTAGGCATAAACTATATAACGTATGAAGCCTGAAGTCCATATATCAAAGAAACACTTTCACAAAAGGTACAAATAAGAGAACACGTGCGCTTTTATTCGAAAATATAACTGCACAAAAAAAAAAGCCACGTTAGCATGCCACATTGACATTCTTACTACAACCGCCGCGGTGGCGTAATGGTATCAGCTCCTGACTGGGGATCAGAGGGTAGCGAGTTCGATCCCGCACAGCTCCACTTCGAGAAATGAACTGCTCTTATTCTTACAATTTTAGAATAACAACATAAATTTGATTTCAGTCTGTAACAGCCGGTGTAACTTATGATACTGGTAAAGGTTAGCTTTTTTTTTTTTTTTTTAATTCACTTTTCATTCTCGCAGTCGCATTCAGAATCAATCCATACAATCCCATCTGACATAAAGATGCGCTATAGGTCTGCAGTGTACCACGATGCATAGTACCGCCCCCCCCCCAAAAGGGTTCTGACACACAAACGCTGGCGAAGCTGCCTTCTTCGTATCTCACCGTCACTTGAAATCAGCAGTTCTTAGCTGCTTATCAATCCATACAACCCCATCTGACACAGCTGTTTTCACATAAATAAAAGTGTACTTTTATTCAAGACTATAACCGAAGAATAAAGAAAGCAAGTTACAGTTGGTGGTTGATACGACAGCTTGCGTGGTGCAATGCTAAGAACTGCTGATTTCAAGTGACGGTGAGATACGAAGAAGGCAGCTTCGCCAGCGTTTGTGTGTCAGAACCCTTTTGGGGGGGGGGGGGGGGGGGAGGGGGGTAGTATGCATCGTGGTACACTGCAGACCTATAGCGCGTCTTTATGTCAGATGGGGTTGAATGGATTGATTCTGAATGCGACTGCGAGAATGAAAAGTGAATTAAAAAAAAAAAAAAGCTAACCTTTACCAGTATCATAAGTTACACCGGCTGTTACAGACTGAAATCAAATTTATGTTGTTATTCTAAAATTGTAAGAATAAGAGCAGTTCATTTCTCGAAGTGGAGCCGTGCGGGATCAAACTCACCACCCTCTGATCCCCAGTCAGGAGCTGATACCATTACGCCACCGCGACGGTTGTAGTAAGAATGTCAATGTGGCATGCTAACGCAGCTTTTTTTTTTGTGCAGTTATATTTTCGAAGACAAAGGACTCTGGCAGAGAGGTGCAAACGGATCTAAGACGCGATTTAAGGTGGGACGGATTTATGAGTTTTTTCGTAGGCTCTGGTAATTCTAGTGTTAATTGCTGCAGGACAACGGTAGGTTGTAACCTATTAGTTGTTCCCTGAAGAAGGCCTATTTGTAATATTCTAAAATTCCCTTTTTTCACTTTTTGCTAACCTAAACTTTTTAAACCTCTGGCAATTTACTGCTTATATTTTCACCATTTTAGGTCATTAATTGCATTTCAACTGATTATGTTTGAAGAAAAACTGGGAAAACTGAGGTGTTCTAAAACTTTTGACCAGTAGTATAGGTTTTTGGCCACTCCTAGTTGAACATCCATAGGCAGTGCATGTGCTTGTTATTGACCTGTGTTTCCACATATGTTCTTTCTCCTAGGTTGTTATACTTCAGTTAGGGTTTATTTCTGTCTTGTATTTATTTTCTGTTTTTCTGTTGTTTTTGTATGCTTCTTTATAATTGATTTTGGTTTTGTGTATTGTGCATTAATTATGTTCTGTCTCTTTAAAATTGTCTATTTAATATTTGTTTGAAACGAATTGTTCTGCTATGTCTCTTGTACTTTTTTTTTGTGGAGGCCCAAGATGCGGGGCCACCCTGATGTAACTGCCGAAAAACTACCTTCAGCCTCTTTTAAAACTGAGACTAGATTTTTCAGTGGCCTATTAAAGTTCAATTGAGTGCATTTACTGTGGGTATTGGATTTTCTTGTTTATTGAATTTATGTTTAACTGGTCTATTGGATTGTGAATTGGGACTTTTTCACCTTAGGTTGCCTTTTTGGACACATTCTTTTTAAACATTTTCCATTTTTTTTATTTTTATTATTACTAGGTAAATCTTTGCATTTATAAAGATTATTGTGGCATTATCCTTCCTAGGTTTTGACGGTTCTTGTCATAGATGGGTATTTTGTATATTTTAGAGATTTTGGGACATTAAGGAAATTGTTTAACTTTGAAAGTCATATCCTTATTTTGGGCCTTTGCTGGCTGAAGCCAATTTAAAATTTATGAGCCTACCCAGTACCCATGTCTTTGAGGATAGAGAAATGGAGTAATACAGATAAACTCAATTAAAAGTAATGGTATTAAAACATTTTTAACTTTAATATTAAAAGTAATAAATATAAATTGTAATTCAATAGTATAATTTTTAATTTAAACAGTTAAAAGAACCCCAATATCATCCAAGTAATGCGTATACATTAAGCAATATTTTTTTAATGATACTACTGTTTTGTATTATGAGAAAGGAAAATATGGTGGATAGTAGTTTACTTCACTTAGTGGTGAAAACTGAATTCTGCAGGCATCCTGATAATGGTGTATATTGTTTGGATGTTCTGTCAGTGCATTGTCTGAGGTAAAGTTTTGCCTTTGTAAAAGACTGTAGCTGCCCACGCCCAAGCAAAATAAGTGTTAGATTTCAAAATTCACAACCACCTTTATCAGAAAATGACATTTTTATAATCCAAAAGTGATAAATAGAGGTGGATTTACACAATAACCTTTATGGTAAAATTAAGGGATCCAGTGTCATATTTAACATTGAGGAAAATGCTTCAAAAGATGTGGATAGAGTTGAGAAGGACTGTGGTAAAACATGAGATATCAATTAAGCATATGGCTTTTCTTTTAGGTGAAGCAAATAGATAGTCATTTAAGGTGATATGTTGAGTGCTTAATAAGTTATGGCTATGACAGTTGTGTTTTTAATTAAAAAAGGCTAATGGTGTTTATGTTTGATTTATTCATATGATAATAACATGTAAACCTTTGTTTTATGCAAGACTTTTGCATGCTTCATACTATCCAGAATGTCTCTATTCCAAGCATGTTATTTTCTTTAAAGCAGAAACAGCAAACTTGCCTTATTTTACTTGAATGGGTCGCTTTATCATAAGCTGTGTATATTTGTCTTAGCTAGACATAATGTCTTCACTCTGAAGGATAGTCTGCTCCATTCTTCAAAGGCACTTAAGATGTATAATTAATAACAGAAATCAGTAATTTGAAATTACAACAGAAAGCACCCCATTCTCTTTGAACTTTTAAATTTTCCAGTCCCAAAGGATGATTCACAGTCACTTAATTACACAGGATTAAAAGAGGGTGGATCCAGCTCCAGAAAAGACATGCAATCCAGTTTATTTCCACAGACATTTAAAGTAAGACCAAACAATAAATTAATTTTTCTCTGGCATTCTTTTTTGCTTTGTAACAGTAGCTTAATCTTCCACACGTCCTACCCCAAAGCATCAGGTCTTGTTAATTATGCCCATGAGTTATACTACTTCAGTTATATGAAACTATATTTTAGAAGGGTTTTTGAAGGAATCTTTTTTTAGTCTCAGCGATAGGGTTGGGTCTGTTTAAGTTGAGATTGCCTTGATAATTTTAAATCTAATGTTTTTAGTTAAATGTACATAATTGAGTTTTCTTAGTTATTTTTACACTTAACAGATAAAACTAGTAATCACCTTTTATCAGACATTTTCCACCTTTGATACATTTTTACAGTCAGACTATTAACTGACTGTAGGCATAGTGAGAGTATGGATGTAAACCTTCAACCTTTTGCTTTACAAATATACCACTTTACAATTCATTCATAGCTCCT
The DNA here is from genome assembly GCF_900747795.2 of Erpetoichthys calabaricus. Classification (NCBI taxonomy): domain Eukaryota; kingdom Metazoa; phylum Chordata; class Cladistia; order Polypteriformes; family Polypteridae; genus Erpetoichthys; species Erpetoichthys calabaricus. Next base: position 34,247,961 of record NC_041407.2, read on the forward strand.
ATATGTGACCTATATAAATGAAATCATGAGATGTTTTTATACATAAATGTTAAAGAAAAATGTGAAGATACAGCATTGCCAACCTAAAAAATATTAAGGCCAAAAAGCCATTTAATACTAAATTATTTATTCTATGTTCATCTTCTAGTGATCCAGTGAAAAGATACTAGACAAACTGGGATGGAGATGGACTTGCAAATTACCAGGATTGTTTCTTGCCTTGTACCTATTGCTGCAATAATAGTTTCTTGCTCCTCTCATATATTTAGGTGACAATTAATGAATGGCATTTATGCTTGTGTCATTGAAATTTTTCAATTTTGAGAAATCTTCTATGACCATAATAAACACAATTTTTAGTATTCTATGTTTCACATGTATAGAAAATACATGTTATAAGTTATATGGAATGAGAAAGTAATGTCATTTGACTTAATTAATGCTAAATACATTACTATTCATTGAGTAAGAAAATATAATTGTGCTGTCATTCACATGTACAGTATGTCATGCTAAATTACTTCAAAAACAAATTATGCAGTCATACTAAATATCTAGTCTCAAAATTTAAAAGCTGCTTCTTATTTGTTGCCAGTTGAGCAATATTAAGATGCTTATAAAAAGTGATTGATGATTATTCAATAATGAAGCCCATGGTGCCATAAATGGAAAAAATACTACAAAAGTCCACTATTGTATTTACACTTATAATCCATCAGTCATGCAATTTAATGGACACTCAGCAATCCTCTAAACCTTTGCTTCCAATACTTCACTGCAAGCTAAAAAAAATTATCTGCTTTAGTGTGGAGGTTTTTTTTTCCTTTTTTTAATTTAAGATTCAGATACCATTTTCATTTTTCCTAGCATAGAAAACAATGGTGTCCTTAAAATAAGTGGTTATATTTTTAATGAGGTGACTGTACTCTCCTGCACTAAACCACTTACTATTCATGGCATAAAAAAATATCTGTTTTGATCGGTGTTATAAATATCTGCCTATCTTCTTCTTCTTTCAGCTGCTCCCGTTAGAGCTCGCCACAGCAGATCATCTTTTACATATCTTTCTGTCCTCTGCATCTTATTCTGTTACACCCATCACCTGCATGTCCTCTCTCACCACACCCATAAACCTTCTCTTAGGCCTTCCTCTTTTTCTCTTGCCTGGCAGCTCTATCCTTAGCATCCTTCTCCCAATATACTCAGCATCTCTCCTCTGCACATGTCCAAACCAACGCAATCTCGCCTCTCTGACTTTGTCTCCCAACCGTCCAACTCGAGCTGACCCTCTAATGTACTCATTTCAAATCCTATCCATCCTCATCACACCCAGTGCAAATCTTAGCATCTTTAACTCTGCTACCTCCAGCTCTGTCTCCTGCTTTCTGGTCAGTGCCACCGTCATCCCACCCATATAACATAGCTGGTCTCACTACCGTCCTGTTGACCTTCCCTTTCACTCTTGCTGATATCCATCTGTCACAAATCACTCCTGACACTCTTCTCCACCCATTCCACCCTGCCTGTACTCTCGTTTTTACCTCTCTTCCACAATCCCCATTACTCTCTACTGTTGATCCCAAGTATTTAAACTCATCCACCTTTGCCAACTCTACTCCTTGCATCCTCACCATTCCACTGACCACCCTCTCATTTACACACATATATTCTGTCTTGTTCCTACTGACCTTCATTCCTCTCCTCTCTACAGCATATCTCCACCTCTCCAGGGTCTCCTCAGTCTGCTCCCTACTATCACTACAGATCACAATGTCATCAGCAAACATCATAGTCCACAGGGACTCCTGTCTAATCTCGTCTGTCAACCTGTCCATCACCATTGCAAATAAGAAAGGGCTCAGAGCCAATCCCTGATGTAATCCCACCTCCACCTTCAATGCATCTGTCACTCCTACTGCAGACCTCGCCACAGTCACACTTCCCTCATACATATCCTCTACAACTCTTACATACTTCTCTGTCACTCCCAACTTCCTCATACAATACCACAACTCCTCTCGAGGCACCCTGTCATATGCTTTCTCCAGGCCAACAAAGATGCAGTGCAACTCTTTCTGGCCTTCTCTATACTTCTCCATCAACACCCTCAGAGCAAACATCGCATCTGTGGTGCTCTTTCTTGGCATGAAACCATACTGCTGCTCACTAATCATCACCTCACTTCTTAACCTTGCTTCCACTATTCTTTCCAATAACCTCATGCTGTGGCTCATCAATTTTATCCCCCTGTAGTTACAACAGTCCTGCACATCCCCCTTATTCTTACATTTCGGCACCAGTACACTTCTTCTCCACTCCTCAGGCATCCTCTCACTTTCCAAGATTCCATTAAACAATCTGGTTAAAAACTCCACTGCCATCTCTCCTAAACACCCCCGTGCTTCCACAGGTTTGTCATCTGAACCAATGGCTTTTCCATTCTTCATCCTCTTCATAGCTGTCCTTACTTCCTCCTTGCTAATCTGTTGCACCTCCTGATTTACCATCTCCACATCATCCAATCTCTTCTCTCTCTCATTGTCTTCATTCATATGCCTCTCAAAGTACTCTTTCCATCTGCTCAACACCCTCTCCTCGCTTGTCAGTACGTTTCCATCTTTATCTTTTATTACCCTAACCTGCTGCACATCTTTCCCAGCTCGGTCCCTGTATCTAGCCAATTGGTACAGGTTCTTTTCTCCCTCCTTAGTGTCCAACAACTCATCATATGCCTTTTCTTTAGCCTTCGCCACCTCTCTCTTCACCTTGTGCCTTATCTCCTTGTACTCTACTTTCTGCATCTCTCTGACTATCCCACTTCTTTTTTGCCTTCCTCTTCCTCTGTATACTCTCCTCTACTTCCCCATTCCACCACTATGTTTCCTTTTCCTCCTTCCTCTGTCCAGATGTCTCACCAAGCACCCTTCTTGCTGTCACCCTTACTACATCTGCTGTAGTTTCTGTCTGCCTGTCTCACCTTCTCCCTAAACTCAACCTTGCAGTCTTCCTTTTTCAAATTCTACCATTTGATCTTTGGCTCTGCCCTCACTCTCTTACTCTTCTTGATCTCCAACGTCATCCTACAGACCACCGTACTATGCTGCTTAACTACACTTTCCCCTGCCACGCACCTTGCAGTCTTCAATCTCCTTCAGATTGATTCTTCTGCATAGGATGTAATCTACCTGTGTGCATCTTCCTTCACTCTTGTATGTCACCCTATGTTCCTCCCTCTTCTTAAAATACGTATTCACCACAGCTGTGTCCATTCCTTTGGCAAAATCCACTATCCTCTGACCTTCTTCATTCCTCTCCTTGACACCATACCTAACCATCACCTCCTCATCTTCTCTGTTCCCTTCACCAACATGTCCATTGAAATCCGCTCCAATCACTACTTTGTCCCTTGGGTACACTGCTCATTACTTCATCCAACTCACTTCAAAAATCTTCTTTCTCACCCAACTTGCGGGGCATACGCACTAACAACATTCATCATCACACCTCCAATTTCCAGCTTCTTAATCATTATACTGTCTGACACTCTTTTCACCTCAAAAAACACTCTTGACATACTGTTCCTTCAGAATAACCCCTACTCCATTTCTCCTCCTATCCACACCATGATAGAACAATTTGAATCTACCTCCGATCCACCTGGCCTTACTCCCCTTCCATTTAGTCTCTTGCACGCACAATATATCAACCTTCCTTCTCTCCATCATATCAGCTAATTCTCTTCCCTTACCAGTCATACTGCCAACATTCAAAGTTCCTACCCTCAGTTCCATTCTCTTTACCTTCCTCCTGTCCTCCTGCCTCCAGACACTTCTCCCCCCTCTTCTTCTTCTTCCAACAGTAGACCAATTTCCGCCAGCACCCTGTTGACTAATAGTACTGGTGGCAGTCGTTGTTAACCCGGGGCTCGACCGATCCGGTATGGAAATTTGTATTGTTGTCTGCATATTGATTTGGCAAATTTTACACCGGATCCCCTTCATGACGTAACTGTCCCCATTTATCTGGGCTTGAGACAGGGATGAAGAAACACACTGGTTTGTGCATCCCCTTTGGCTGGGTTTTAATAAATATCTGCCTATATTCCTGTTTATTTCTCTTATCTCATCAATACTAGTAAGCTACAATTGGCCAGTACCTTTTGTTTATTACACATCAAGCCATGTACAACTTATTACCCATATACTAACAGACTACAAATACAAACCAGACACACCTTGTAAATTACATTTCTTAAATTGCAAAGTTTTATATACATGCCTGATTTCTTTATTCCTACCTTGATCACAGCTTCATAGAATCTACTGGGTTACTCTTTCTACTGACCATTTGCTCACTTCTGTTCAGTTTTTTTTTATTATAATTTCTGAATGTTATACAGTTCTGCTCATAAGTTTACATACATTAGTGAGGTAAAGTGGGGTCTGCGACTGGGAAAGATGGCCGTTTTCATAAATAAATGGTTCTGACTTCCTCGGGGGGGGGGGGAGGGGTTAGTGTTGTGGTAAAGAGCGGTTCCCATGTTCGATGCAGGAGTGGACAGCCTTGCACTTAATGCACAGGTGCAGGATCTCCCACAACACTACTTGGCACTGGGGGCTTCTGATTGCCTCAGCTGCGCCATGTCCCTGTTTTAAAAGAGGAAGCGTGCGTGCAGGAGGAAAAAAAATGGCAGACTGGCCAATGACCATGAAAAAGAAAAGAAGGTTAAAAGGAAAAGGAAGACAGAGAGGCAGAGTCAGAAAGTAAGTTGAAGAGGCTCCTGGTGGGACCCAGTAACGTGGGGCCACCCACACCATCACATCTGGTAGTATTTGTAAGATGTGTGCCGTACCTTGAAGAAAAGATGACAGATCAGGCAAAACGCATTTTGTTTACTTTTAATGGAATCCAAATTAAACTATAAGACATCACAGAATTGCACAACCATTAAACAAAACATAGTAATAATGAAAATAATGAGATGGTCCCTGTTCATATATTTGCATTCCCTTAATTTTTAATAGTATTTATTGCCCTCTTTAGTATCAAAGATGGCATGTCTTTTCTGGTAGTTGTGGATGATGCCCTTGATTTTCTCAGGTAGTAGAACTACTCATTCTTCTTCACAAAAAGCCCCCAAGTCCTGTAAATTCTTGGGTTATCTTGCATGAACTGCATGTTTGAGATCTCCCCAAAGTGGCTGAAATCTTGGTTGGTCTTCCTGGCCATGGCTTAGTAACAGCAGAATCCCTAACTTTCCAATTTTTATTAGAGTTTGAATACTTCTGACAGTCATTTTCAAGTCTCTTGATATCTTTTTATATCCTTTTCCTGACTGGTACAATTCAACAACCTTTTCTCTCAGGTCCTTTGTAAATTCTTTTGCTTTCTTCATGGCTTGGTATCCTGCAGAGTCACTACATGAATTTAAATTGACTATTTATACACAGACACTGATTACAATCAAAAAAGTTAGAGGCATGGACACTGTCCCTTAATTACCCTTAGTTTGAACCTGTGTGTGTCAACGTGTGTATATATTATCATCCCCAACATTCAAGTGTATGTTAACTTTTGATCAGGCCCATTGCAGTGATTTCAGTTACCATTATGATTTAAAAAGGTACACACAATTATGTGACAATAAATTACATCTGAACACACTCCCTAATTAAAAGGAAAACTTTCTGCATGATTTCTTATATTTTCCAAACAATGGCCAATATTTCACAAATTTTGCCAGGGTATGTAAACTTATGAGGACAACTATATAATACAGTGTTTCCCTTCTAAATTTCCTTATGCTTTTTCCTTTCTTTTTTGTTTTTCTTTCTTTCTTTCTTTTGTCAGCAGTCTATACACTACTTGATACTGTATATTACATGACTTTTTACAGTGTTATGTATTCCCTGCCCTCTTCAGGTATTTATCTAACTTAGTTTCATTCTATCTCAAATATATCAGTGTTCCACATTTCAAAGTTCAGTACTGTCTTTTAGTGATGTCAAAAGAAACAATATTTTCTGAACTGTTGATATTAATGTTTCAAAAACATAACAGTACCACCTTTTTCAGAAATGGTAAGTAGATGAATTACTCCAGAAGGTAAAGTAATATGTTAGAAAAACCTGAATAAGAACTACATATAAATCATGCTTATTACTATTGTAAAAAAGGCCAAAACACAAACACAGGCTTTTTTATTACCATTATCATCCTACTGCAGAGCCAGTTCATAAATAGCTTAATGTGTGACTTGTGAGTACAATGATGTGCCTGGTCAAATGTGAGTTTTGATTGTTTAGCTTGTAGTGTCACAATATTATAAGAGTAGACAAAATTATGGTGAGATGAATCACTTTTTAATACCATGTCCTATACAGACCCTAGAAAGGACAGAGGCTTTGCCTTCATTTTCTGAAGCTCCATCTATTTCCTAACTGATCCATACAGTTTGTGGTCGCGAGGGAAATATTTTATTGCTGTAGCATGTAAAAGTAGAGGCAAGTTTCTGGCAAGGTGGTTATTTGGCTTGCCTACAATGAATTGAGCTTTCTCCATTTGTTAATACCAAAATAAAATGTATAGAGTTCTTTGAAACACAAAGCACCATGATCATGCTACATAGGAGGATGGGCAAAGTGACATACTTCATTGCTAAATACAGATATGCAAAGGCTAAATTTGTCTTTCATTTGGTTTTTGAAGTGAAACTAATGCCCATTCATGTAATCTTCAAAATGTGATAAATGTGGTGAAGGCACATGTCATGTATTTGAAAGGTACTGTATTTTAGTAAGTTTAATGCAGCCTACCAGTTAAACTGAAGATCCAGTTAATGTATTACTTCTGGACAAGTACACAGGCTAAGCAATAACAAAGTCTGAACAGCTCATCAAAGCAGGTAATACAAGAGTTCTGAAATAATAAATTAATGTAAAGATGACAAGATTTATTTCACACAGGATATTAACTTTGGGAAAATGTAGGAAAAATAATAATGATAAAAGGAGGGACAGATCTGGAAAGTTGAAGGTACAAAATTTTGTAACATTTGACAATTGAATCAATTTGGCTTATCTGATGCTCTTTATTATGCTTTCAACCAGCTAATGATGCAAGTATAAATCTTACAATAGCAAATCTTACAAACCTAACAGACTGATTCTCCGTCAAACCAGATTTTAAAAGTGTGAAAAAAGTTTACTTGAGGTTTTTGCAAATTTACTAAAAATAAAAAAAATTGAGAAAGCACATGTACATAAGTATTCACAGCCTTTGCCGTGAAGCTCAAAATTGAGCTCAGGTGCATCCTGTTTCCCCTGATCATCCTTAAGATGTTTCTTCAGCTTAATTAGAGTCCACATGTGGTAAATTCAGTTGACTGGACATGATTTGGAAAGGCACACACCTGTCAGTTGACAGTTCATGTCAGAGCACAAACCAAGCATGAAGACAAAGGAATTGTCTGTAGACCTCCGAGACAGGATTGTCTCGAGGCACATATCTGGGGAAGGTCACAGAAAAATTTCTGCTGCTTTGAAGGTCCGAATGAGCACAGTGGCCTCCATCATCCGTAAGTAGAAGAAGTTCGAAACCACCAGGACTCTTCCTAGAGCTGGCCAGACATCTAAACTGAGTGATCGGGGGAGAAGGGCCTTAGTCAGGGAGGTGACCAAGAACCCGATGGTCACTGTGTTAGAGCTCCAGAGGTCCTCTGTGGAGAGAGGAGAACCTTCCAGAAGGACAACCATCTCTACAGCAATCCACCAATCAGGCCTGTATGGTAGAGTGGCCAGACGGAAGCCACTCCTTAGTAAAAGGCACATGGCAGCCTGCCTGGAGTTTGCCAAAAGGCACCTGAAGGACTCTCAGACCATGAGAAAGAAAATTCTCTGGTCTGATGAGACAAAGATTGAACTCTTTGGTATAAATGCCAGGTGTCACGTTTGGAGGAAACCTGGCACCATCCCTACAGTAAAGCATTGTGGTGGCAGCATCATGCTGTGGGGGATGTTTTTCAGCGGCAGGGACTGGGAGACTAGTCAGGATAAAGGGAAAGATGACTGCAGCAATGTACAGAGACATTCTGGATGAAAACCTGCTCCAGAGCGCTCTTGACCTCAGACTGGGGCGATGGTTCATCTTTCAGCAGGACAATGACCCTAAACACACAGCCAAGATATCAAAGGAGTGGCTTCAGGACAACTCTGTGAATGTCCTTGAGTGGCCCAGCCAGAGCCCAGACTTGAATCCGATTGAACATCTCTGGAGAGATCTTAAAATTGCTGTGCACCGACGCTTCCCATCCAACCTGATAGAGCTTAAGAGGTGCAGCAAAGAGGAATAGGCAAAACTGGCCAAGGATAGGTGTAACTTAACAAAAGGTGGAAAAAGTGATGCGCTGTGAATACTTTCTGGATGCACTGTATATTATCCTTTATAAATCATATGCAGAAAGTTTTCCCCTTTTATTATTACACTTGGGGGTATTCCATGTCCATCACACATTAAAATTCAAACCCTGCATTGTAATTTGATATTTATGAATGCCAGTACTAGTTTATGTAAATGATAGCTGAGTGACTACTTGATGGAATTTTAAAGGTGCTATTAGTACTGTGATTGTGTGGCATAGTGGTTATGGCATAGTACATCAATCCCTGAGGTTGTGGGTTCAAATCCTTCTACTGAAACTGTGTGACCATGAGCAGGTCACTTCACCAGTCTGTGCTCCCATTGGAATATTCAAAGAAATGGATTGTATCTCAAATGTTGTATGTCACTTTGGATAAAGTCATCAATCAAATAATTAAATGTATTAATATTTATATATTTTATATTCTGTTACAGAAAAATGTACAATATTGTCGACTTTAACAATGGAAGTACCTTTAATAAAAATTAGTTGAATGGGATTTGTTTTACCATGATATCAAAAGTTATTGAGTATCATAAAATTTCATTTTTATTGGTATCGAATGCTAAAATCCTGGTATCATGATATCGCTATTTTTACTGAAGGACACATACTTTCAAGTGTGAAACAGCAGATTTCCAGAGGCAGTTTTTTTCTGTTGTATAGTTACTTTCTTATTGCTCATGTGTTTGTAAAACATTTGGTAAACATATCAAAGTGGTTTTTCTCCATCTTTAAATAATTTCCGGCCTGTTAAAGGTTCATGGATTTATGTAAATGTCAATAATGCCTCATCCTGTAAGAGCATGTTCATATATCTGTGTTTTCCTGCATTATTTCAGCAGTTGCATAACACAAGTAAATCTGAAGCACACTGATAAAATCAGTTACATTCTGTAGATCCCTTTTCACATTTATGTGGAAGTGTCCAGTGCATTTTTTAAAAAAGGAGCCATGCTGTATATTCAGTGTTTAGATACACAGAAATGTTTTGCCTTTTGGATGCACAAAATCTTTTCTGATCCATTGCTGTTTTCTAGCAACTGCCTTTTCCTATTTCCTAAAATGAGGCTGAACAATTGTACACTCCAGTCATTTTCTTTCACATACATGTATCTTTATTAGACACATCTTTATTAATGTGTACGATTGCCAGCATAATTGGCATAGTCATCATTGTACTACCAGAACAACTTTGCCAGCCTCACAGAATTATTTAAACAGGAAAAAAACAGGCAGACACAAGTAGAATTAGTACATAAAAATGCATAGACTTGTGTATTAAAATGCTTTAAAAATTATACATCTGCAACTTACACAAAAGACTTATCAGCTACAGAAAAAAGTTCAGTTCATGACACTACACTCCATCCATTTACACCTCACACACATACACACACAGAATGAGTCATTTACCCCACGTTCACATATGCAAATGGTCTCCCTAACAATCATGCAGACTTTCACTGATGATAAAACCACATTCACACCATTCATACACACATTCACACTAAAGATACAGTAGGTTCATTGCCATTACTATTTCAACTTAGGTCGATATGACACATGCATTAACAGACTGCATCAGTGAAATCGAATGAGAACATATAGCAGCAGCTAACTTGCAAACTAGGAAAAAGGAGACCAGTTATCCTATCATTACCTTATGAATTGAACTCTGTGAATGTCAGTTTTTGTTTATTTCATATAATTTAAAAAAAATCATATGTGACAAGACTGTCAGTGAAACATTCAGATTCCAAGGATTCTGTTAATGTCTTTATCCATGCTATGAGAAAAGCACATAGCATAAAAGGGTGCCAACAAAAGAGTACAGTAACAAATACATGCAAGAAAGAAATTAGCACAACTAATTTTTTACCTGAGGTAGTTGCTGTGGAGAAAAGTGCAGAAATTTAACTTGGTGAACTCCTTCCAAAACAACAAATCCTTTGCATATTAAAATGTTTTTAAGTTTTGCTCTTGCAGTGACATTCCTAGTTTAAAACGTAAAACATTTTATATCTTAAAAACTTATTAAAAACTCATTATATCATAAAAGGAAGCATAAAATGTGATTTTATGCCAGTGCATTAATGTAATGTAGTGTTTTTGTATATTTCCTTGTTTTTGATATGTGCTTAATAAGTTACCCTACACCTTTAAGAATACTACACATGCAAAAGGAAACGGACATTGTGTTTTATATTTTTTCAAATCTTAACACTAGAATCCCTGAAGCCTATGAAATAACTTGTAATCCTGGACCACTTTAATTCCCGCGCACCTCTCCTTATCAGCGTCTTTTGTTTTGCAAATGTGTCAGTCAGCACAAGCAGCAAGCAGCCTGCTATCCCACCAGACAACAGAGCTAAAGTCAGTTGCAAACTTCTCCCAGCTCAAGTCTCTTTATCATAGAGTGAGGTGCCTGGAGTTGTATAGGGTAAATAATATATCATTATTTGGAATACATACATTTCATGTGTGTTATATGTCTACACAAAATGCAAGGCAAGAAATGCTGAACACATACCTAAAAGAGAAACGTTTTCCATGTTATACTAATAATAACGTGAAGTGTATAATGTGTGAAGACTTAAGTCCAAATATCAAATAAACATGCACACTTTTATTCAAGAATGTAACAAAAAAAACATTTAATTTACATGTTGCTGTCAGTGAGTTAAAAACTCAAGCTCAAAAATCAATCGACATAAAGTTGATATGTATTCTTGGATGGTGCAGAGGTAAGAACTGATGCCTTATAACCAAAAGGTTCTGGGTTCCATTCCGGACACTCTGCATTTTGAGTACTGAGCTGCTTTTATTATTACTTTAATATAATAAAAACATACATTTGATTTGAGTCTGTAACACCTGGTATACATTTTGCCTACTTGGAAAAGTTGGCGCTTTTTTTTATTATTCAGTTTTATTCTGTCAATGACGTTCACGTGGTACAACGAACTTGCCTCTCCCTCTCTGCGTTGATGGCATTTATCTCCATTCTTTTCACAAGAGCAGCAATGACCAAGTTGGTGCTGTGGTTGATGCCTGCTCAGAACTATTTGTTGTACCGGCAATTAAAGGTACAATGCCCCGTGACCACTGTCAGACTATCATGTGGCATTTGTGCTTTGACAACAAAGACACCCGTGCAAAACGTGTGAAAACAACAGATTTGCTGCGATTTCAGACATCTGGCAACGTTTTATTGAGAACTATGTTTTAAATTACAACCCAGGGCAAAGACTTTCCGTGTCTGTGGTCATAAAGTTTATTGAGCCATTTCTGGACAAAGGCAGAACCATAACCATGACAACAGACAGCTTCTTAGAACCTGGAACCTTTTGGTTATAAGGCAGCAGTTCTTTCCTCTGCACAATCCAAGAATACATATCAAATATCTGTTGATTGATTTAACTCATTGAATGATTTTTTTCTTCGGTTATATTCTTGAGTAAAAGCTTCTTCTTTATTTTTCGGTTGCTCCCATTAGGGGTTGCCACAGTGGATCATCTTTTTCCATTTCTTCCTATCTTCTGCATCTTGCTGTGTTACACCCATCACCTGCATGTCCTCTCTCACCACATCCATAAATCTTTTCTTAGGCCTTCCTCTTTTCCTTTTGCCTGGTAGCCCTATCTTTAACATCCCTTTCCCAATATACCCAGCATCTCTCCTCTGCATATGTCCAAACCAACACAATCTCACCTCCCTGACTTTGTCTCCAAACCGTCCAACCTATGCTGACCCTCTAATGTACTCGTTTCTAATCCTGTCAATCCTTGTCACACCCATTGCAAATCTTAGCATCTTTAATTCTGCCACCTTCAACTCTGGCTCCTGCTTTCTGGTAAGTACCACAGTCTCCAACCCATATAACATAGCTGGTCTTAATACCGTCCTGTCGATCTTCCCTTTCACTCTTGCTGATAACTGTCTGTCACAAATCACTCTGACATCTGTCAATCGTACCGCAGTCCTCACCACTGTCACACTTCCTTCGTACATAACCTGTACAATTCCTACATACTTCTCTGCCTCTCACGACTTCCTCATACACTACCACAACTCCTCTCCAGGCACCCTGTCATATACTTTTCCAGGTCTACAAAGATGCAATGCAACTCCTTCTAACCTTCTCTATACTTATCCATCAACACCCTCAGAGCAAACATTGCATTTGTGGTGCTCTTTCCTGGCATGAAACCATACTGCTGCTCACTAATCATCACCTCACTTCTTAACCTAGCTTCCACTACTCTTTCCCATAACTTCATGCTGTGGCTCATCAGTTTTATCCCCTTGTAGATACAACAGCTCTGCACATCCCCTTTTTCTTAAAAATCGGTACCAGTACACTTCACACTCACTTGCACTCTCGCTTTGCAAGATTTCATTAAACAATCTGATTTAAACACTTCTTCTTCGCCATTATCTTCCTCTGTATACTCTCCTGTACTTCGCCATTCCACCACCAGGTTTCCTTTTCATCCTTCCTCTGTCCAGATGTCACCCCAAGCACCCTTCTTACTCTCACCCTTACTACTTCTGCTGTAGTTGCCCAGCTGTCTGGCAACTCTTCACTGCCACTCAGTGCCTGTCTTACCTCCTCCCTAAACTCAACTTTGCATTTTTCCACTTCCATCTGCCCTCACTCTATTCCTCTTCTTGATCTCCAATGTCATCGTACAGAGCACCATCTTATGCTGCTTAACTACACTTTCCCCTGCCACCACTTTGCAGTTTTCATCTCCTTCAGATTGACCCTTCTGCATAGGATGTAATCTACCTATGTGCATCTTCGTCCACTCTTGTACGTCACCCTATGTTCCTCCCTCTTTTTAAAATACGTATTAACCACAGCTATGCCCATCCTTTTCACAAAATCCACTATCATCTCACCTTCTACATTCCTCTCCTTCACACCATACGTACCCATCACCTCCTCATCTTTTCTGTTCCCTTCACCAACATGTCCATTGAAATCCGCTCTAATAACTATTTTCTGTCTCTTGAGTACACTGTCAATCACTTCATCCAATTCACTCTAGAAATCTTCTTTCACATCCATTGCACACCCAGCTTGCGGGGCATATGCAGTAACAACATTCATCAACTCCAATTTCCAGCTTCATAATCATTACTCTGTCTTGACACTCTTTTCATCTCCAAAACACTCTTGACATACTGTTCCTTCAGAATAACCCCTACTCCATTTCTCCTCCCATCCACACCATGACAGAAAAATTTGAATCCGCCTTCCGATCCACCTTGCCTTACTCCCATTCTATTTTGTCTCTTGCATGCACGATACATCAACCTTCCTTCTCTCCATCATATTGGCTAACTCTCTCCCCTTACCAGTCATACTGCCAACATTCAAAGTTCCTACCCTCAGTTCCACTCTTTACCTTCCTCCTCTCCTCCTGCCTCCGGACACGTCTCCCCCCTCTTCTTCAGCCAGCAGTTGGTCAATTTCCGCCAGCACCTTGTTGGCTGACAGTACTGGTGGCTGCTTTTGTTAACCCGGGCCATGACCAATATGGTATGGAAATTTGTTTTGTTGTCCACATATTGATCTACTAAGATTTTACACCAGATGCCCTTCCTGACATAACTCTCCCCATTTATCCGTGCTTGGGACTGGCAGGAAGAAACACAGTGGTTTGTATATCCCCTTTGGCTGGGTTATATTCTTGAACTAGCAAAATACCCGCGCTTCGCAGCAGAGAAGTAGTGTGTTAAAGAGGTTATGTAAACATATATATACATAAACATATATACTTATATACATATACACATATCTACATATATATATATATATATATATATATATATATAGACATCCACATATATATACATATATCAACATATATATACACATACATATACATACATACACACACACACACATATATATATATATATATATATATATATATACAGGGTGGCCCACGAAAAAGTAGCCCGCCTTCCTGCCAGAGTGGCGCGCCGAGTGAATCCTTCCCCGTAGCACCTTGTCAACCCAACCCTTCCACCGAGTTTATTGGGGGACGGCGCGTTGGCGGCTTGCGTCACGCTTCCCCGCCCCCGGGTCCTGTTAGTCTGGGGAAACGGCGACAAAGGAGGCATAATATTGCCGGGTTGAAGGAACAGTAGAGGTGCGAACGTGAGTACGAGCGGAGCGACATGTATCCCATTCCACAAAGAATCGCGATAGTGGAGGCGTACGTTCTCACGGGTTCCATTAAGGAAACGCGGGACATTTTTGCTGCAAAGTTTCCTGCCGCTGGTGTCCCAGCAAAGCGCGCAATACAGAAGTTCTTTCTTTCTTTACGGAAGGCCGCCAGTAATACTATAGTAACGTGGGCTACTTTTTCGTGGGCCACCCTGTATAAATATATATATATACAGTAATCCCTCGCTATATCGCGCTTCGCCTTTCGCGGCTTCACTCCATCGCGGATTTTATATGTAAGCATATTTATATATATATATCGCGGATTTTTCGCTGCTTCGTGGGTTTCTGCGGACAATGGGTCTTTTAATTTCTGGTACATGCTTCCTCAGTTGGTTTGCCCAGTTGATTTCATACAAGGGACGCTATTGGCAGATGGCTGAGAAGCTACCCAACTTACTTTTCTTTCTCTATCTCTTGCGCTGACTATCTGTGATCCTGACGTAGGGGTTGTGAGCAGGGGGGCTGTTCGCACACCTAGACGATACGGACTCTCGTCTAAAAATGCTGAAAGATTATCTTCACGTTGCTACCTTCTGTGTGCAGCTTTTAAGTATGCTGCACGGTGCTTCACATACTTAAAGGCTCAAAGGGCACGTATTGATTTTTTTATCTGTCTCTCTCTATCTCTCTCTCTCTCTGCTCCTGACGGAGGGGGTGTGAGCTGCCGCCTTCAACAGCTTTGTGCCGCGGTGCTTCGCATACTTACAAGCCAAACAGCCCTATTGATTTGTTTGCTCCTTTGAAGAGGAAGATATGTTTGCATTCTTTTAATTGTGAGACTGAACTGTCATCTCTGTCTTGTCGTGGAGCACAGTTTAAACTTTTGAAAAAAAGACAAATGTTTGTTTGCAGTGTTTGAATAACGTTCCTGTCTCTCTACAACCTCCTGTGTTTCTGCGCAAATCTGTGACCCAAGCATGACAATATACAAATAACCATATAAACATATGGTTTCTACTTCGCGGATTTTCTTATTTCGCGGGTGGCTCTGGAACGCAACCCCCGCGATGGAGGAGGGATTACTGTACACATACAGACACATATATATATATATACATATAGCAAAATACCTGCGCTTCGCAGCGGAGAAGTAGTGTGTTAAAGAGGTTATGTAAACATATATATATACATATACATATATACATATATATACATATCTACATATACACATATCTACATATACATATATATACATATACACATCCACATATACAAATTTACATATCTACATATATATATATAGATATATAGATATATATATATATAGATATAAATATAGACATACATATATACATACATACATTCACATATATATATATATATATATATATATATATATACTGTATATATACATATCTACTTATTGGCTCCTGTATTTAGGATATAGCGGGTTGGTTAATGGATGGATGGACATCTGTAGTGAGTGACATCATCCATTCCGCTGTTGCTAAGTTACAAACGCAGCACCCTGAGGCGCTTGTGCTAATCGCTGGAGACTTTAACCATGTGACGCTGGACAAAACATTACCTGCATTCTCCCAGTATGTGGACTGTAACACCCGGGGAAATAAGACTATTGATTTACTGTATGCAAACGTTAAAGACGCATACAGCGCCACCCCGCTGCCTGCGCTTGGGAAAGCAGATCATAACCTGGTTCTGCTTCAGCCTCACTATAAACCAAAAGTGAGAGTCCTACCTGTAACCACACGATCATTCAGGAAGTGGACTCCGGAGGTTGAGAATACTCTGAGAGAATGTTTTGGAACTACAGACTGGGATATCCTGCAGGGATCTCATAGTGAGAACATTGAGGAAGTTGTTGACTGCACTACTGACTACATCAACTTCTGTATGGACATTGTAGTTCCAGTAAGAACAGTACGCTGCTATGCTAACAACAAGCCATGGGTTACAGGTGACATCAAGGGCCTTTTGAATCAGAAGAAAAGGGCTTTTAAAGGCGGTGATCAGCATGAGCTCAAGCGCGTGCAGAAGGAACTCCGAGTCCAGCTCAGGGCGGCGAAGAAGCAGTACAGGAGAAAGCTGGAGCAGAAGTTGCAGAATAACAGCATGAAGGAAGTGTGGGATGGGATGAAGATCATCACTGGCTGCAGCTCGAAGCGGGGTACCACCATTGAGAGAGACGTGAAGAGAGCAAACCAAATGAACAACTTCTTTAACAGGTTTGACCACCCTAACCCACTCTCACTCTCACCTCGGAGTATTGCACCCTCCACACATCCTTCTGCTGATACCAGCATAGGAAAGACATCCCCACCCATAATTACAACAGCGCAAGTGAGCAGAGAGCTGAGGAGACTTCGTGCCAGCAAAGCAGCGGGTCCAGATGGAGTATCGCCACGACTGCTGAAGGTCTGTGCATCGGAGTTGGGGGGTCCTCTACAGCGCATCTTCAACCTGATCCTGGAACGGGGAGAGTCCCGAGGCTTTGGAAAACATCTTGTATCACCCCAGTCCCAAAGGTATCACGTCCTAGTGAGCTGAATGACTTTCGGCCTGTTGCTCTGACATCACATGTGATGAAGACCATGGAGAGGCTGCTACTTCACCACTTTAGGCCACAGGTTCAACACGCCCTTGACCCTCTGCAGTTTGCATATCAGGAGAAGGTGGGAGCGGAAGATGCCATCATCTATATGCTACACCGATCCCTCTCTCACTTGGACAGAGGCAGTGGTGCTGTAAGAATTATGTTTCTAGACTTCTCTAGCGCCTTCAACACAATCCAACCTCTGCTCCTTAGGGACAAGCTGACAGAGATGGGATTAGATTCATACCTAGTGGCATGGATCGTGGACTATCTTAAAGACAGACCTCAGTATGTGCGTCTTGGGAACTGCACGTCTGACATTGTGGTCAGCAACACAGGAGCGCCACAAGGGACTGTACTTTCTCCGGTCCTGTTCAGCCTATATATATCGGACTTCCAATACAACTCGGAGTCCTGCCATGTGCAAAAGTTCACTGATGACACTGCTATCGTGGGCTGTATCAGGAATGGGCTGGAGGAGGAGTATAGGGACCTAATCAATGACTTTGTTAAATGGTGCGACTCAAACCACCTACACCTGAACACCAGCAAAACCAAGGAGCTGGTGGTGGATTTTAGGACGCCCAGACCCCTCATAGACCCAGTGATCATCAAAGGTGACTGTGTGCAGATGGTGCAAACCTATAAATACCTGGGAGTGCAGCTGGATGATAAATTAGACTGGACTGCCAATACTGATGCGCTGTGCAACAGTTTAACATCTGTGGCAGAGCGAAGGGCGCTCAGCAGGCTCCTATCAATTATGGAGAATCCACTGCATCCACTAAACAGTATCATCTCCAGACAGAGGAGCAGCTTCAGCGACAGACTGCTGTCACTGTCCTGCTCCACAGACAGATTGAGGAGATCATTCCTCCCCCAAACTATGCGACTCTTTAATTCCACCCGGGGGGGGTAAACGTTAATATTTAACATTATACATAGTTATTGTCTGTTTTTTCACCTGCATTATTATCATTCTTTAATTTAATATTATTTATTGTATCAGTATGCTGCTGCTGAAGAATGTGAATTTCCCATTGGGATTAATAAAGTTTATCTATCTATCTATCTATCTATCTATCTATCTATCTATCTATCTATCTATCTATCTATCTATCTATCTATCTATCTATCTATCTATCTATCTAGCCCTTTGTCGTTTTTTTTCTTTCTTCAGTAATATTTCAGTAAACCCGGAGCTTGTCAGTTCAAATCCTGGTACTGACACCACTGTGTGACCCTGAGGAAGTCATTTCACCTGCCTGTGCTGCAAAAAACAAAAGTAATGTAACAAATTGTACCTCAGATGTTGCAAGTTGCTTGAATAAAGGCATAAGTAAAATAGATAAATATGTATTATACACATAGGAACTATTGATTTATTTTCAGTTAAGTCATCTGCAGCAAACTTTTATAAATGAGGGTTTCTCATTTTTAGATAGTGCAAACTGTTTCTTCTTCATTGACGTTTTTTCTTGGAGAGCTTTTTTCATTTCATTGAAAATTAAAGCAGCAGCTGCCAAAATATGTAGCTTTCTTATTAACTTTTCAACATGGTGTAAAATAAATGTATAAAGTAACATAAAAGGTTTAAATACTGGTTATCCTTTTACACTAAAATATTACTAAAGAGATACAAAAAAAGTAAAATGGATATGTTCTTTTTCTTTAAGGAGATTAAATATTACTGAAGAAAGAAGAAAAAATTAAACAGCCAAATGGGCTATGCATACGAACTTAAAAGGTTTAAATAAAACAGAAATATATATTTTATTTTTACTTGGTTAACTTGTGGAGGGTGTATCCTGTAGCAAAGCCCTAACTTTTTTCGTGAAAGCCCGTTTCAGTCAATAAGTCTTAAAAAAAGGTGTAAAGATATTGACATTAAGCTAAGCAAACCCAGGAAGACATGGAATCGTTTAAATCAAGTATCATTACATCTTCCTTTCTTAAAGAGAAGTAAGGCAGTACTTATAAGCTTACATATTTATATATAGACATACATACATATATACAGTAATCCCTCCACCATCGCGGGGGTTGCGTTCCAGACCCCCCCGCGAAAGGTGAAAATCCGCGAAGTAGAAACCATATGTTTATATGGTTATTTTTATATTGTCATGCTTGGGTCACAGATTTGCACAGAAACACAGGAGGTTGTAGAGAGACAGGAACGTTATTCAAACACTGCAAACAAACATTTTTCTCTTTTTCAAAAGTTTAAACTGTGCTCCATGACAAGACAGATATGACAGTTCCGTCTCAAAATTAAAATAATGCAAACATATCTTCCTCTTCAAAGGAGTGCACGTCAGAGAGAGAGAGAAAAAAGCACACAGTCAAAAATCAATAGGGTTGTTTGTCCGGCGGTGCTTCGCATACTTAAAAGCCAAAGTAGCTGAAAGGAAGGGAGCAAGCATTTTTCAGCATTTTTTAGAGGAGCGTCCGTATCCTCTAAGTCAGTATGCGAACAGCCCCTCTGCTCACACCCCCTCCGTCAGGCACAGAGAGAGAGAGAGAGCAAACAATCAAAAATCAATACGTGCTGTTTGATCTTTTAAGTATGCGAAGCACCATGCGGGAAGCATATCGCTTGCAAAGCAGCCAGCAAAGAAGGGAGCACTGTGAAGGTAATCTTTCACCGTTTTTTGAGGAGCGGCCGTATCTTCTAGGGGTGCGAACAGCCCCCGTGCTCACAATATATTTGAGGAGTTTTATTTAATACATAATACGCGCTGTGGTTGGGTAGCTTCTCAGCCATCTGCCAATAGCGTCCCTTGTATGAAATCAACTGGGCAAACCAATTGAGGAAGCGTGTATCAGAAATTAAAAGACCAATTGTTCGCAGAAATCCGCGAACCAGCAAAAAATCCGCGATATATATTTAAATATGCTTACATATAAAATCCGCGATAGAGTGAAGCCGCGAAAGGCGAAGCGCGATATAGAGAGGGATTACTGTATATATATATCTATATCCGAAGCCGTGCAAGCACACTCTTGAGAATGCAATGTATAGTTGTACAGAAGAAAAGCAATCTTGCCTCAAATGAATGGCAACCTTTTGTAGGTCTATGAACTTAATTTAAACTTTAGGTTTAAACGGTGCTTTCTTTCCGAAGTACCTGCACTCATGAATATGTCTGTATGTGTCAGTCGGTCAAATCCACGCGCTTCACACCGGCGAAGTACCGCTTTTAAATTTTTATTAAGAAGAAAAGAAAACCTTTTTAAATTGAGGGAAAATATACTAATAACAGTTTGTTAAGGATCTGTTTTTTTGTGAAGCTGCCTTCACTCGAGTGATCACTTCGAGCTGACTTGTTGGCCAACTATAAGCGTTACCTGGTAGGTAACCACCCATACAATCAGATTGTGAATCACACTACGAATGCCGTGAATGTAATTACCCCCGATCTACATGTTGTCAATAAACGAACCACACGCCGTGGCACAATTTAGGGGCTTTGCCTGTAGCGCTGACGTCCGAGGTTCGATTCCCGTAAGGGAGTGAAGTGAGTGGCTGGTTACCTACCAGGTAACGCTTATGGTTGGCCAGCAAGTGAGGTAACATCAGCCACGGTGCCTTCAGTTGTGAGAAGCAGATCATAGAATGGTTGAAAATAGTTTACTGTCAAATAATGCAAAGAGTACGCGACACGTCTTTCCCCCTTATTCTTGGCTCATCAGGCGTACACACTCACTGCACTCGCTTACGGTAATCGAACCTCGGACGTCAGCGCTAGAGGGGCTTCGCAGCGGTGAAGTATTGCTTTTAAATTTTAATTAAGAAGAAAAGAAAACCTTCTTAAATTAAGTCTTAAAAAGAGGTGTAAAGATATTGACAATAAGCTACGCAAACCCACCAAGAAATGCAATCGTTTAAATCAAGGCGCGAGTCGAAAAACACCATCCCATAATATTAGTTAACGATTAACACATTTCTTTATGTATTGTAAGCATACAATACAACTGATAATATGTTGCGCTTATTTATCTGGTGTACCGACATTTTTGCGCGTTTAACGTCTGAAATCTAACGTGGTTTGTGCCCTTGAGAATGAAAACAGTTTGCATTTACCTTTTTAGTAAAAGGCGAGCTTTTAAGCCTGAGAAATCACCCCGTAAATGCACACGTTTAATTGCACATGTGTTAATATGTATGCTTACACAGTATTAAAAGACAGTCAAAAATTAACGTCATTTACCTTCGTTCCCGCGTGTGACTCGTGCTGTAAATCTCTTCCTTGTTTTTAGTTCACGTGATTACGTAGGAGGCGTGATGACGCGATACGTGACTCCGCCTCCTCCATTACAGTGTATGGACAAAAAATATGTTCCAGTTATGACCATTACGCTTTGAATTTCGAAATGAAACCTGCCTAACTTTTGTAAGTAAGCTGTAAGGAATGAGCCTGCCAAATTTCAGCCTTCCACCTACACGGGAAGTTGGAGAATTAGTGATGAGTGAGTCAGTGAGTCAGTCAGTCAGTCAGTGAGGGCTTTGCCTTTTATTATTATAGATAAAAGCACATGTGTTTATTTAATATTTGGACTAAAGTCTTCACACATTATTCATTTCATGTCATCATTAGTACAACATGGAAAATGTTTCTGTTTTAGGTATGTATTCAGCATTTCTTGCCTCACATTTCCTGTCATCCTACACTTAAACAGATCTTTGTAGACACAGAACACACATGAAATGTATGTATTCCAAATAACAATATATTGCTTACCCTGTACAACTCCAGGCACTTCACACCATGATAAAGAGACTTGAGCCGGGTGGTGGTGATAGCAGGCTGCTTGCTGCTTGTGCTGATCGACACATTTGCAAAGCAAAAGACGCTGATGGAGAGGTGCAAAGGAATTTAAGGTGGCCCAGGATTATGAGTTTTTTGTAGGCTTCAGGGATTCTAGTGTTAAAGGGATTATCTTCTTTTTTTATTGACTTGTATGTGAACTGTATGGAATAAGTGCTATGAGATATGAAGCAGGAAGACAGCATATATTTTTTTTTGTTTGAATAGCCAAGCATTGACAAGTGTTTTGATGAATAAATAGGTTAAGTTTTGTGCACAATTGTTGTTTGTTAAAAAAATAAAATATTTCAGTCGGAAAAGTATGTACAGATTCATTATGCTAGTATATACAGTATCTGAACCATGCAAATTTTTAATTTCAACTTGACATGGATGTTTGGCCTACTCCTACATCCAAAGGGGGCCACTTTTAGATTTGTTGCGAAGGACTGCATAGTACAGTACGTTTTGCTTAGATGGATTTGTGGTACTATTTATGTTGTATGAATATGGCTTCTCTTCATGTTACATGTTTTGTTTTGCTACATATATATTTAATTTATACTGTTGAAAAACAATATATCATTCTTGTAAATGAATGTTAATCCAGGTGAGGTTTGGGTTACTAGCTGTGCTTATTTGTTGCTACATGCATTTTTCTTGCTCACATTTGTCACTGTGTGTCATAAAGTTCTGTAATTAATTAATAAGGCATTATTTTCCATTTTGCCAAGACACTATTTTGAACTTTAATTGTGTAGCTACAATTACAGGCTTCTAGGCAGCGTTTTAATGTCTCTAACCGTGTTGGTATTTAAACCTACCATATGTCCATAAGATTGTCTGAAATTCTAAAAACAAACCCCTTTCTATATTTTGCTATGCACTTGAATCTCTCAGCCTTTGACATTGTGCTTCTTTGACTTACGATCCCTGGTTCTTCTTTTGTTTTCGTTTTTTTTTTTCTCTCAGATCTGTCTTTCTGGTTTCTGATTCAATCCTATTTTTCTGACCACATGCATTCTTCATCCTTTCCCTGGTCCTTTCCCTTTTTGTCACTGAGAGTCTTGTTGGCAGTACACCGTGCTCTATTCTCACAGCCCTTTTGTCTCCCATGCTTTTTATGCTCAATGCTTTTCAACATACCACAACTTTTTATTGCATTTTTATGATAAAATCTTGAAAGTTATTAATAGAAATACAAGACAAAGTTCATATATTCTTGCTGTGATTTTGCTTGCATATTAGAGCAACATGTGAGTTTGTACTACTAAAAAACTGATGGCGGAGTTTGTGCTGTACTTTGCCTACAGCCAAAGTGGCTGAAATTAGACTGCTACTCATAACTACTGGGTGGCAGCCTTTTACAGAATCTCCATGTTCTTTCTTTTTTTCTTTTTCTTTCTGAACTTGTTTTACTTGTTGCTAATTTTAATTAAGATTAGATTTGATCTGTCTTCTGGCTGGTCTCTGGCAGTAGCTAGTAGAAACTGAATAAATAGATTTTACATTTACCAATTATTTGCTCCAGTCTTCGCAAACCCTTGCACTGGCTCATCTCAACTGCCTTTCCAGCAAGCTGCAGACTTGGGAGACATTACAGAAAGATCAAACAGGGACTGAAGGCTTCCTTATGTCCACAACACCTGGAAATATAAAAGACACAGAGCAACTTAAAGAGAGATTATTAAATACTCCAGTAATTGGCTACTAGCACAGCAGTCTTGATTGCCTAAAAAGCTCAGTATCACCCTACCACAAGAGATGTTTGTGCAAAAACGAAGAGGGCAAAGAGCTAGAGCAAGAATAAAAGCAAGGCAGAAAGGATTCAAAAATGGTCGGTCGTTCCCTGTAATGGGCAAAATTACATCACTCTCAAATAATATTGTCTGCCCTCATAGCAGGGCACGGGCATATACAGGTACTATGGCATTTCATGTATCACTCTCAAATAATATTGTCTGCCCTCATAGCAGGGCACGGGCATATACAGGTACTATGGCATTTCATGTATTACAGAGAGCTTGCTTAAGCCTGATATGTCTGATGCTGTTTTAATGCCAGACAGATTTCATCTTATTTGAGCAAATAGTGACCCACTACAATGTGAAAAAAGACATGAGGGGGATCTGATCATCTCTTTTAATGACGAATGGCATAAAGGAAGTATATTACACTTACAATATAGTATAGGAGTTAGGTGAAAAACTTTAATGTTTAATAACTAATAGAGATGTTATGATACACTCTGTGAAATAATCTCCAAGCAGGTCTTCCAGAACTGACTTCATGGGAGATGGTTGTTCCAGCTCAGCACCATTTTGTTCTGCTCCCCAATCTCCTATTCTCACTGTTTTCTAAATCTATAAATACCAGAGGTTACAAGTTTTTTAATTTAAAAAATGACCAGTTAAAATTCAGTTTTTAATATCTATAGGTGTACCCTCACTAGTGAGGAACAATTTGGCCAGGTTATAAGTCATGATATGTCCAACATTTAATATGTGATTAGTGTCGGTTCCATTACTTATAAGTACAGTATGTATACTGTCACTAGTCTGCTTTCTCTCTCAGTTGCAATTGTGAGTAGTACAATTAATAGCACTTTGCAAAACATAATTTTTACTGCTGACTACAGACACATACATACGTGCAGAGTAAATAAATAACTGTCTGCACTGTAACAGCTTTTCCTTCTCCTTCATCCCCTTGAGCACAGCACTGCAGTGGCTGGGTTCCATATGTGACAGAGTTCTAAATCTTGCATCCATCGTGGTGCTCTCCACAACATACAATAATCCCTCGCTATATCGCGCTTCGACTTTCGCGGCTTCACTCTGTCGCGGATTTTATATGTAAGCATATCTAAATACATAACGCGGATTTTTCACTGCTTCGCAGGTTTCTGCTTGGGCAATGGGTCTTTTTACTTCTGCTATATGCTTCCTCAGTTGGTTTGCCCAGTTGATTTCATACAAGAGACGTTATTGGCGGATGGTTGAGAAGCTACCCAATCAGAGCACGTAGTTAAGTTCCTGTGTGCTGATTGGCTCAGCGATGGAGCGCCGAATTCGATTCCGCCGCGTTAACCAAGAAGTCTCGTCTCGCTCATTCAGCATCAACGTGTTTTGCTGTGTAAAGAGTTAACTTTTGTGCTCTTTTGTGTTTATCTTTGTGCATAGTCAAGCCCTTCATTATGGCTCCAAAATGATCTGCTTCTGCTTCAGGGGCCGTGCCCAAGTGCCAACAGAAGACACTAACGATTGCCGAAAAGGTAAAAGTTTTGGATATGTTGAACGAAGGGAACAGCTACACCACTGTAGGACACCATTATGGCATCTGTGAGTCCACAATTCTTTTTATTTAAAAAGGAGGAAAAGAATATAAGATCTACAGCTGCAGTGTCCTTTAACCAGGGCACAAAACAAGTTGTAAGTAGATGTAATAAGGCGGTAGTCCGGATGGAATCTGCTTTAGGGATTTGGATTGAAGACTGCCGGAAGAAGAACAACGGTGGTGCTACACAGTCGCCTGAAGAGGCTCCTTTAGAAGAGCTGTAACGTTCTCCTTTGTTGTGCAGTAAAATTAAACTCATTGTTATCGGACAAGTCATCGTGTCATTGTTGGTGAGTAACCATAATTAATTTTCTACGTACAGTACTTAGTAAATGTACGTACGCTTAGTGTCACTGTACACACATTTTACTGCATACAATTTTTCTTGCATTCTAAGTATTTATTGCTGGTGGCCTGTCTATCGTTATGGCTGTAACATAACATGTAACATATGTGATATCGGAGACACTCGATATCTATAATATTTAGGTTTTACTGTATACAAACAGTGTGTTTACGTACATAATTTCAACGAATCTTACCTAATATCTAAGAGAATACAAAGGGTTTATGCTGTATAACTGTGCGGGAAATGTTTATAAAAGTGTGAGAGAGTTTATAAGGGCTTAAAATATATAAAAATAACCATATAAACATATGGTTTTTACTTTGCGGATTTTCACCTTTCGCGGGGGGTTCTGGAACGTAACCCCCACGATAGGTGAGGGATGACTGTAATCATACTCCTCACTGTATCTGTCTATGAGGTCTCTCAGAATTTATGCTTGACACAGTGGTTAAGTCTTTTTCATTTGGGGCCATGATTTGCTCAATCATGTGCTTCTGCGGCACTATGAGAGACACAGTGGGGATGTTTTCATCACATAACACTGTGGTGGCTCACTTGATGGGTTTAAGCAGTTGTATGATGTCCTCACCATCACTAATGTCAGTGCTGTCCAGCCTATTGATTTCACATGCATTTCGCCATACCTTTGCCATAACTTCTGTCGCTGCTTGCTGCTCTGGAGTAATGATCAAGCATTTCCAGTGTATTATTACATCGCCTTATGAAGTCGAATTTCAGTTTATATGACAGACGGCCCAGTAATTTCTGTTTGGCTGCAAATACAGCTGTAGCTGTGGGGCTGCAATGGAAAAAAAAATGAAGACCTGTCTCACTCGACCAAGCAGACGACTAACACGTGGTACGCCCAATCCTGCCTGGGTAGCCAAACTCAGAGTATGTGTAAAGCACTTGATATGAAGGCAAAGCCCAGCCTCTCTGACTGCTACTTCCATGTTATGTGCATTATCACTAACAATAGTGATGTTGCAATGAGCCCTTTCAAGCTCCTGCTCCAAAACAGCCGATTTCAGCACCTCGGCAATGTTGCAATCCAGAGTAGGTTTCAAAAAGTGGCCAAGTTTGAAGCACAAAACTCATCATTTCCCAGTTGCTGGTGATAGCATGGGCTTGTGATATAGCTTTGGTTTGCTTTGGAGGTCTAGTTGTCTGTAGTTATTGTTATGGTCTAATAATATATGGGAATATATGAAAAAAAGAATATCTGTTGAGGAGCATTCTTAGATGCAGTGAGCCACAAGTAAACAATCTCATGAGCCAAAGTCAACCCTGTCACAGGTGACTCAAGCTCAGATACATTTACCAATATTTTGATTATCCTAAATCTTTTAAATTTATTGCCAACTCCAAAGTGTAACAATGTAGAAGATCAGTGCATTTACCATGAACCCACAATTTCATCATTTTCATCATAGGATGCATTTATCCTAATAAAATAAGTGGAATTTTGTATACAATGGGAATGCCCAATAAACAAAGTACAGTGGAACCTCGGGTCATGAACATCTCGGACCACATACAAATCGGGTTACGACCAAAAGGTTTGCCAAACTTTAGCATCTGTTCATGACCACATACTCGGGTGATGAACAAGCCAGTTTCCCTTCCGGTTCATACGCGCCAATGATTTCCGCACGTGTTCAGTCTCTCCCTGTGCATTTGCTGTGAACTCTTTGTGCTCTATTTCGTTTCCCTTCCGGTTCGTACACAACGGTGATTTATGCACGTGTTTAGTCTCTCCCTGTACAGTACATTGTTCTCGGTCAGCCGTGCATCGCGCAGAGGGACTTTGTGGTATAGCGGGTCCACAGCTCTCGTCAAGAGGCCAGTTTTAAATAAATAATCGCCGCGCTTGCAGCTTAGCGAGGGGGCATGGTGGGTGATTGCTACAGCAAAGAATGCACCGGGCTTGTTTTTAAGAAGACTGCTTCGAGCATTGTTTTAACCTCGTTGTATTTAATGAAGACTTTTTTCTATTGGAGCGAGCAAGCGAGCGCGTGCATGCTCGCAGGCAGGCAGCTGGACAGTGAGCCCAAGCAGGGGTGTTTTGGTCGACACTCGGTGGGGCAGAAGGAAGTGGTTGCTCCAGCTGAGCGATCAAGGAGCTGGAGTGACCAGAAGAAGGACAGCTGGCCGTGTAAGGCCGAGAAAGCAGTTAAAGAATGCACTGGGCTTGTTTTTAAAGAAGCTGCTTCGAGCATTGTTTTAACATCGTTGTATTTAATGAAGACTTTTTTCTATTGGTTTTTAACCTCCACTTCACTTCTGTTGTTATGGGATCATTTATTTATTGAAGGATTCTGAAAGCACTGCACTTTATTTAATTTGGACTTTGTTTTTGATTGTTGTTTTGTTGATTTTAATAAAAGCACTTGCCACTTTTTGCACCACCCGATTGCTCCATTGTAGTGCCTCACTGTCGTGCTCATCGGTAACATTACCGACTGTGACGGGTTTAAGGGCTCCCGGAAGCGAGATGGGAGCATGTAGTGAACCCGTATCATCACAGACTTTACCTCAAAACTATAATCTCCTCACCACCCAGTTCCTCCTCACTTCCTTCATGCCAGAACTCGACTCATGCAAGGTTAGTTTTCTTGGTTGTTTCTGGCTAGTTTTTGTATAAATTACGGATTTTTCAAATGTTAATTTTTTTCCCTGTGCTTAAAACTCATTTAAAAAAAGTGTTTACAGAG
The DNA here is from genome assembly GCF_900747795.2 of Erpetoichthys calabaricus. Classification (NCBI taxonomy): domain Eukaryota; kingdom Metazoa; phylum Chordata; class Cladistia; order Polypteriformes; family Polypteridae; genus Erpetoichthys; species Erpetoichthys calabaricus. The sequence goes on from NC_041407.2 coordinate 34,276,388, forward strand.
AACGGTTCGTAAGGCTATAGCGTGAACTCTTGCAATGTTAGTTTTCTCTGTTCAAGGTTTTCTCAGTGCTATTCAATGTTTTTACATTTAGTTTACTATTACACTGTGCATTCTATGGTATAATTAACTATTTTTGTGCTTAAAAATCTTTAAAAACAATAGAATTACATACAGTTTGTACGGTCCGGAATGGATTAATTGTATTTACATACAATCCTATGGGGGAAATTACTTCGGGTCACAACCAAATCGGGTTGCGACCCGAGTTTTGGAACAAATTACGGTCGTGACCCGAGGTTCCATTGTAAAGGTTCATCTTGAGCACACATGTCTACTTTGCAAATCATTGTCTACCCTTAGTGAAGTCTAGCCAACTAGTTTGTTTTCTATTTTCCCTAAAGCCTCGCTTCTTACAAGCACTTTGAAGCAGCATCTGTTTTCTAAGCAGCTTGAATGTGACAGTTCCACCTAAAATTTAAGTAATCAATGCATCCTAGTTGTTGCAATATTTCTTACAAGCAGTCTGTGAGTCCCTTCTCTGAAACGTTTTGCAGCAGACAGTCCAACGTTAGCAGTCAGCATCTCTCTAATCTTTCTCAGTAGATAACATGTTAATTGAAAAGGAACTGTCCTTTTTTTTTTAATTAATTTTATTGTAATCATTCCATACACAGATCAATTTTTACAAAAAATAGGATTGAAAGTAAATCAAACCCCACCCCTGAGAAGGAGAGCATGGCCAAAAGAGTAATACTTAAGGCTTGTAAACATGCCTAAATTATTGAGTGTAATGGGGCAAAAAAGATAAATGGAGAAGAAAAAGAAAATTCTTCTTATTCTAAAATATTATCGATTAAATTCTGCCAGGTTTTGAAAAAATTCTGTACAGATCCCCGAAATGAGAATTTGATTTTTTCCAATTTCAAATAACATAAAACATCGGTTTCCCACTGACTTATTAGAGGAAAGTTAGGATTCTTCCAATTTAACAAAATCAGTCTGCGTGTCAAAAGTGTAGTGAATGCAATCACAGTTTGCTTGTCCTTATCTATTTCAAATCCATCTGGAAGAACACCAAACACAGCTATTAGTGGATTAGGAGGGATTGTGACACCAAGGCTGTCTGAAAGGCACTTAAAAATTTTGGTCCAAAATGTAGTTAATTTGGTGCATACCCAAAACATGTGACCCAGTAAGGCAGGAGCTTGGTTGCAGCGTTCGCAGCTTGGATCTTGCCCTGGAAACATTTTGGATAGTTTTAAGTGAGACAGATGAACTCGATATATTATTTTGAGTTGAATAATTCTATGCTTTGCGCATATGGAGCTCGAGTGAATTCTCTGCATTGCTACCTTCCACTCCTTTTTCTGATATATTAAGAGATCTTTTTCCCATTGTCCTCTTGGATCTTTGAAAGGAAGGGACTCTAATAAAATTTTAGAAATTGCAGAAATGGTGTCTAAGTCCTCGAGGTTGAGCAGTATTTTTTCTAGCATGGTGGAGGGTACAAGATGAGGAAAATCGGGCAGGTTCTGTTTGACAAAGTTTCTAATTTGAAGATAGTGAAAGAAATGTGTAGCTGGAAGGTTAAATTTGGAATGTAATTGTTCAAAGGATGCAAAGATGTTGTCTATATAAAGATCTCTGAGCAATTTAATTCCAAATCTTTTCCAGATATTAAAAACTGGATAAGTTTGCGAGGGTTGAAAGAGCTGGTTCTCTTGCAGGAGTGCCACAGATAGAAAATTTTCCATCTTAAATTGCTTTCTAATTTGGTTCCATGTTATGAGTGAGTGAAGCACAATTGGCTTATTAGTATATTTGCGATAACTTGCATTTATTGGAGCACAGAGCAGGGAATATAAAGAAGTGCTGCAGGATTTTACTTCTATTGCAGACCAGTCCTGTGTATGTTCATTTATTTGTGTCCAGGTTTTTATGGCTTGTATGTTTGCTGCCCAGTAATAAAACTGAAAATTAGGTATAGCTATGCCACCTTCTGATTCTTCGGATACGTGAATGTTTTGAGTTCCAAATAAATGAGGTTATGGTTGAATCTAATTGCTTAAAAAATTATTTATTGATATATATTGGGATGTTTTGAAATAAAAAAGAAGCTTAGGAAGGATATTCATCTTAACAACGTTAATTCTTCCGGCTAGAGTGAGATGAAGGGTTGACCATCTATGCAAGTCTTGCTTAATTTTTTCCATACAGATGGTGAAATTTTGTTGATAAAGAGCTTTATGTTTACTTGTGATATTTACCACTAGGTATTTAAACTGATCTGCTATGGTAAAAGGTAGGGTGTCCAATCTGATATTATATGCTTGTGAATTCACTGGAAAGAGTATACTTTTATTCAAATTAATTCTGAGACCACAAATCTTTTGAAAATCTGAAAGTGCTGTTAAAACTGCAGGCACAGTGTTTTCTGGGTCTGATATATATAAGACCATATCATCTGCATATAGAGAAATTTTCTGTTCCAGTCCTTCTCGGATAATCCCCTTTATCTGATAAGAATTTCGACAGTGAACCACCAGTGGTTCAATGGCGATTGCAAACAGCAGTGGTGACAAAGGGCATCCTTGACTGGTGCCACGTTCTAGTTTAAAGTAGTCTGAACAAATGTTGTTAATGCAGACTGAGGCTTCTGGACTGGTATACAGTAGTTTGATCCATGCACAAATATTCGGGCCAAATCCAAATTTCTCCAATACAGTGAAAAGGTAGTTCCATTCAATCATATCAAATGCTTTTTCTTCATCCAATGATAATATCATCTCTGGGGTGTTTGACTTTGCTGGTGAATATATTACATTAAACAGGCGTCGAAGATTGGAAGATAAGTGTCGGCCTTTAACACTAGAATTACCAGAGCCACGAAAAAACTCGTAGATCTGGCCCACCTTAAATCGCTTCTTAAAACCGTTCTCATCTCTCCACCAGCATCTTTTGTCATCTAAATGTACTGATAAAGACATGCTGCAAGCAGCCGGCTATTCCACCCCCCCCCCCACCGACTTAGAACATAAACAAACTTCTCCCAGCTCATGCCTTGATTGATTATCTGGCGTGAAGTGGAGTTTTAGAGTGGAAAAAATAAATCGTTATTTGGAACACACGCATTTCATGTGTGTTGCGTTTCTGCAGTAATCTGTGTAAACACATTTTTAAAACAGAAACGTTTTTTATATTCTAGTAACAAATGACAAAATGTAGGCATAAACTATATAATGTATGAAGCTTGAAGTCCAAATATCAAAGAAACCCTTTCACAAAAGGTACAAAAAAAAAAGCAGCCACCAAAAAAAGCCGCCTTAGTGTGTGACATCGACACTCATTTACTACGACTTTCGCAGTGCCGCAACAGTATCAGTTGCTGACTGGGAATGAGAAGGTCATGAGTTCGATCCTGCATGACTCCCTTTTGAGAAGTGAAGTGTTCTTATTTTTACAATTTTAGAATAAAAAGATACATTTGATTTCAGTCTGTAACAGCCAGTGTAATTTATGATATTTGCAATGGTTGGCTTTGTTTCTTTTTTTTTTATTCACTTTTCATTCTCTGTCTCGTTCAGGATCCTTCCCTACCACCCACCTCCCTCCACCTGACACTGCTGTTTTTACATAATGACGCGCTGTAGCTCTGCAGTGTATCACGATACATACAACCACGTGTTTTTTTCCCATAATCTTGCCAGTCTCCACATGTTGCTGTATGCTGTTTCTTTTGTACTCCAGGACATGCAGAGGAATGTATAGTAAAGAGTAGTAACTTCAGCGCTATATGCAATCATCAGACACTCCCCATCTGACACTGCTGTTTTCACATGAAGACGCGCTAAAGCTCTGCAGTGTACTTGTGACTGCATTGTCGTACCAATGCTTGCGAAATGAAGTGTCTGCATGCACTTTTCTTGGCATTATACGTGTATTTTTTGATCATGCCCATGTAGCTCAAACACAGGAACATATGTTGATGTAAAAGTATAACAAAACAAGTGCACTTTTATTCAAGACTATAACCGAAGAAAAAAGAAAGCAAGTTACAGTAGGCGGTTGATATGATAGCTTGCATGGTGTAATGCTAAGAACTGCTGATTTCCATTCCGTGCTATATAATTTAACTGTTAACATTTGAATCTGATGATTGCATATAGCGCTGTCTTATTCAGTGTGTGCAAGAACATGCAGGTGGCCAGTTGCTGCGTGCTACAACGCACATTTTAAGAAAAGAAAGAGACAAATATATGTGACGTTTTGAAGAAATCATTTTATGACACAAATAGTACCAATCAGAAAACATCATCGAAGTAATGCAATATTATTTGAAAACGAACAGTGTCAGGTTGGGTGTGAAGTTATAGTGGCGCTGTTTGAGTCAGATCAGAAGCTAAATAAGCTGAACAAGCTCCTGTTCTGACTCTAAGTAAAAAGCATGAATTAATCAACAGACATAACCGCGATTGACATTTTAAACTTAACGATTTACAGTGCATACCAATTTATAAATTTTATGTCCGTTTGAGGAAAAAAAAAACACTTTCTCCAAAGCTGGGAATCGAACTCGTGTCTCTGTAGCACGGCAGAGTTGCTGTGCTCCAAGTCAGCAGATCTTAGCGTTAAGCCACGGAAAGTGTTGTAGCATCCTTGAACCTTTTGTAAAACTGTTTATTTGATGTTTGGACTTCAGGCTTCACACATTCTATAGTTTATGCCTACATTTTGTAACATTTATTACTAAAATATGAAAAAGTTTCTGTTTTAGCAATGTGTTTACACAGACTGTGAATTTCCCCTTGGGATTAACACTAGAATTACCAGAGCCTACGAAAAAACTCGTAGATCCGGCCCACCTTAAATCGCTTCTTAAAACCGTTCTCACCTCTCTGCCAGCGTCTTTTGTCATCTAAATGTACTGATAAAGACATGTTGCCAGCAGCTGGCTATTCCATCCCCCCACCAACTTAGAATGTAAACGAACTTTTTCCAGCTCATGCCTTGATTGATTATCTGGGAGTGAGTGGAGTTTTAGAATGGAAATAATAAATCGCTATTTGGAACACACGCATTTCATGTGTGTTGCGTTTCTGCAGTAATCTGTGTAAACACATTTTTAAAACAGAAACGTTTTTTATACTCTAGTAACAAATGACAAAATGTAGGCATGAACTATATAATGTATGAAGCCTGAAGTCCAAATATCAAAGAAACACTTTCACAAAAGGTACAAAACAAAAAGCCGCTGCCAAAAAAAGCTGCCTTAGTGTGGGACATTGACACCTATTTACTGTGATTGCCGCCGTGGCACAACAGTATCAGTTGCTGACTGGCAATCAGAAGGTCATGAGTTCAATCCTATATGACTCCCTTATGAGAAGTGAAGTGTTCTTATTTTTACTATCTATAATAATAAAAGGCAAAGCCCTCATTGACTGACTGACTCACTCACTCACTGACTGACTCACTCATCACTAATTCTCCAACTTCCCGTGTAGGTGGAAGGCTGAAATTTGGCAGGCTCATTCCTTACAGCTTACTTACAAAAGTTAGGCAGGTTTCATTTCGAAATTCTACGCGTAATGGCCATAACTGGAACATATTTTTTTGTCCATATACTGTAATAGAGGAGGCGGAGTCACGTATCGCGTCATCACGCCTCCTACGTAATCACGTGACCTAAAAACAAGGAAGAGATTTACAGCACGAGTCAAACGCGGGAACGAAGGTAAATGACGTTAATTTTTGACTGTCTTTTAATACTGTGTAAGCATACATATTAACACATGTGCAATTAAACGTGTGCATTTACGGGGTGATTTCTCAGGCTTAAAAGCTCGCCTTTTATCAAACGCGGGAACAAAGGTAACTGACGTTGTTCACTGTCTTTTAATACTGTGTAACCATACATATTAACACATGTGCAAATAAACGTGTGCATTTACGGGGTGATTTCTCAGGCTTAAAAGCTCGCCTTTTACTAAAAAGGTAAATGCAAAACTATTTTCAATCATTCTATCATCTGCTTCTCACAACTGAAGGCACCGTGGCTGATGGTAAATGACGTTAATTTTTGAGTGTCTTTTAATACTGTGTAAGCATACATATTAACACGTGCAATTAAACGTGTGCATT